>NC_049908.1:14341551-14461755 GCF_001411555.2 Juglans regia
CCAAAACATAAATTTAGCCAAGAACATCATCACTTTGGCCTAACCAAATATCTCAATGCATAAAATTTCATATCTTCGAAACTAACATCAAATATCTTCAAAATAACATTCTAACATGTATATAAGATGCTTAGGATCTTCCAATAAAAATATCAAAGCCATTGGAATAAGATTAAACCATAAAAGATTTAAACTTTCTCAAAACAGAAACTGTTTTCCTCTTCCAGTTTCTAAGTTTCTAGACCTAAGAAAATATTTCACCAAAACTTTTAATCATGCAACAAATCCTCAACCAATAATCATATACACATGTTAACGGTACTCCATAAAAATTTCGGACCAAGATCTATTCATTAGCTTGGTCAAAAACTCCAAAATATAACACACTCTCCAGTTTATCGCCCAGAATGACCTTTCCGGGTTCTAAACAACTTTTGACCAATCAAATGATCTTCAAATGGAACGAATAAGTTATCCACGTAAACTAGACTCCAAAAGAAAGAACTTTCATGAAGGAATCTTGGCGAGAAAACACTTACAAAATCTTCGAAATAGGCGTTCAAAAGAGGTATGAAAAACTGTCCGAGAGTGTCTTTTGTGTTCTATGAAGGAAAAGTGTAGAGGAGAGCTGCTTTTCGTGGGAAGTGGACTGAAGAGCTTCTTACACAAGCTATGTAAAGTGATAGGACTGAATGAATGGTTGAGTGTTGGCCTTTTCTTCTCATAAAGATCAGACCAAGATCTTTTCTCAAGGTGGAGTGTGAGAGTGAAAGAGTGAGGTGGCCCTTTTGCTTTGTCTTTCTAGAACCTTCTAGGACCTTCTTGTACAGATCTGTCCAGCCAAGTGGCGGTACAAAACTTAGCCATGAAGCAATCCTATGGTGACCAAATTCGTGGGCCTTAAAGGGCCTAAGCCGAATGGGCCTAAAATTTGGGGTTTAAAGAGGGTTTGGGTTGCTATCAAGCCCAAATCCAATATCACTTGGTCCAATCAATTTTTCAAGGTTAACAAGGTTGGATAATGATGTTCTAACACAAATTTGAAGGATTAATAGTATGTGGAAGTGATTTAATCAAGTGATTAAACACAATACTAGAAATCGGATTAGAAAGGGTTTAGAGGCCAACTTTAGGGTTTTGGGGAAACCGTTTAGGGTTTCGATTTCAAAAAAGCTTTTGGGCTTTCAATTGGATTCCCACCATTTAGGGTTTCACTAGGATTGAAAACCTCTTTGGTCTGGCACAATTTGGTTGAGCAGATGAAACAAGGTTTTGCTTAAGTGGCATAATCTCACACCTTGATTCCTTCAAATCCAACAAACATTCCTCATGGTGCCAAGTGTCTAATATTATTCACTAAGTGTGGCTAAGATCTTGTCAAGTGTCCAAATAAAACTTATCTAATCCAATTTGGACATTCCACACTGTGATTTTGAAACACTGCAATTGGTGCGCTTACCGAGGTTACTATTCACTTCGAAAAAGTGAATCATAAACTTAACACTAAAAATTCCTAAATATTCATATTAACCTACAGTGAAAATATTATACCGAAATTCAACCTCGAAGTGCCCCTAAAAATAATTTCACAATTCTCAACAGAAGTTTCGTCCGGAATTATGAAAATAGGCTATTGTGCCATAAAATCCTAAATAATCCACCGAGTCTAATGGCGTAGACCATAATGCATTATGACACTTCTAACCACCTCAAATAAATAAAACTCATATTTCTAGCAGCATAGTGAGTGATAACACTGACTATGTTGACAGACTAAAACCTATGCAATAGGTCGATTCGTAAAAACTTATGGGGTTTTCACGAGAGTCCTAAAGTCAAAAGAAATTCCGCCAATGAATTTCTAGCGGGCTGTTACATCCTCCCCTCCTAAAAAAAAGATTTCGTCCTCGAAATCGACGTATGTACAAACATAAAATACGATCAGAAGGAAAAGTTGCTTACCAACGTATTGCCCATCACTGGATGCCTCAACACGCCCAAGGAGCAGGGCTCGTTCTTCTTTAGGTATCGCCTTCTTCTCGTAGTCAACACTATTCTAATCTATAACCATCACATGGTTATTCAAAATAACTATCACTATAACATTAGGGTATAACAATCCCAAATGTTACTGCCTAAACTTAATGACTTCTAGGCTGACCTTTTAGGATACTAAATCCTTGCTTAAAAGAAATCACTATTCAAAGAATTATCCACAACGTGTATATATATCTTCCATTCTTAACTCTCTTTCTCTCAAATCATATCAATTTGTACTGGAGTTCTTCCACAAGGTAGGTCAAGTCGTACCAGCATACTCTCTAAATCTAAAACTTCAAGTATTCATGCAGTTCATTTTGGAAGAATTTAATCCGTACACAACTGAAATCACATTCTCTATTTCCTCAAGGAATTCCATCTGTCTTGGACTAGCTTACTTCTTCATAATCAAAATGAAATGTTCCTCCTCCTAGATGGTACCTCGATAAACGATCAGCTATTAACCTTAACTCAAGACTTTCTCTCTTATGATTGACATAGTTCTTCTATCCATCATGAGCTGCCTCTTATTCTGACTCTAATCCAAAGAATTTGATCATACTGTTCACGTAAATCCTTAAGACAAGATTTTACTCCCCATATAAATATCTCCAATATAAGGGCAGTCTAGGTTTCCACAAACACGATGTTTCGCCAAAAACCATTTATTCGCGATTGGATAAAACTATTATCATAAGTGAATCCTACTAAAGCCAAAGCTTATCTCACACATTGTACTCTTCCGAACACAATTTTCATTGTAACCTTCGAATCAAAACAAACTCCAAATACTTGGGATACTAATTCATCAACCTTGAATATACTTCCTCGTACTACTAAAAGGTATTCCATATCTGCACTGGTATGAATGGAAATACTCTTAATAAGAAATGTTACTCTTATCACCTAGTAACAATTCAGAGTACGAACTAAACTCTCGTGCAATACCACAATCACTAAAAATAGGGCCTCGCTTGAATCAAACTGTGTACAAGTTATAAACCTCAATGATTTAACTTACCCAAAGTATCAATAATGCAATAGTACCATCAATTGCAATCTAATCAACCTTAAATAAGCTTAACAATACAGAGGTCTTAGAAAAATACCAGTACCGGCGCCAACTCCTTTAGTTCCTGGGGCGTCAGCATCTGCGTCTCTAGAAGTACCTGCATACACTTAAGCTAGTACTGGAGGTCGTGGCTTTGGTTTGGAATCTCCAATGGGAACAGTTCCATTTCTCTGGCCTCTTTTAGGACAATTTCTGATCAAGTGCTCAAGTTGGCCACATCTGAAACAGAGTCCTTGGGTAAGTTTGCACTTGCCTCCATGATTCTTTCCGGACATCCCACATATTAGGTACGTGGTCAGTATTGAGCTACCAGTTTCGATGCCTTCTCCCTTATCTGGTCTAGTAGACATCTTCTTCATTTCTAGATTTTCTTCAGTAGCATACAATGAAATTCTCTTTCATTCGGTATTGATCTGGATGGCTAGACCTCTTTGCTCAGTCTCTGCTATCGTGGCCACGTTTACTAACTCTTGGTAATTCTTTATTCTTAGGCAAGCTACTTGGCTACGGATCCATGGCTAAAGTCCAGCTTGAAACTTTCTTGCCTGCATCCTTTGAGTAGAAATCAAGTGTGGTGCAACCCTTCCTAACACCATAAACTTAGCGACGTACTATTCTACGGTCCAACTGCCTTGAGTTAAAGTCGCGAACTCCTGCGCCTTTAGCTGTTTGATAGAATCTGGGTAGAATCCGTTGTCAACTCTTCCTTAAATCTCTTCCAAGATAATGCATCCAAACTTCCTAGTTCCCTAACTAGAACCTGCCTTTGTGTATCCCACCATATTCCAACTTCTCATTAGAATAGGTATACAACATATAGAACCTTCTGGTCCTCAGTACATCCACAGATCTCGTAAGTCCTTCCGAGATCCATAATCCATTTCTCAGCTTTTAGTGGCTCTTCATCACCAGAAAAAGTTTGGATAACGATGGATCAAGAACTTCTCACACAGACAATCCCTGACTTCGAGTCTGGGTACATGTGCTTACTGATGTTGCTGTTGTCTAAGCATGTCAGTCAGCAAACGTACGGTTTCAGCTAATCCTCCATCCATTGGGAAATTCTGATTATCCTAATTTGTGACTCCCTCAGGGCTTTGAGGTATCCTACCTCGAGTCATGTCACTTCCTAAATCACACGAGTACACATGTTACAATCACATACTATCTCTTATACTTCAAGAAATTCAAGCCTAATGAAGACTAAAATTCCAAGCCTAATATTTGGTGCATTTCCTAAGGACATGTGGATTTAAACCTAGAGACGTATTGCTCTGATACCACCCTGTGACGCCCCCAAATTCCGCTTGGGATCGGACGGACGTTTGAAGCGTCGAGACATGCAACACAAGGTTACCTGCCCCCGTTCATGACATATAAGATGCAATATTCCTAATACGCATCTAGCATTATGCAATATTCGCAGCGGATAATTTTTTTTCTTCAGCAATACTATGCACCAAACTGAAATATCCCAAATACTTAAAACATTCTTCATACATAATGACATACTCAAAAACTGATATCACAACACTAGTCCGAAATGGTTGTGATCAAAAGAGTGATGGAGATTGAACTCCACAAATACAAGTAGTAATCTGAGGTAACTACTGTACGAATACCTACATCGCATCGTCGCTTAGGTGACCGTTTCCAGTTGGTCGATTCCCGATTCTCCTTCAGATCCTGTAAAAGATCTACCATTCGGGGGAATGGTAGTTGGGACTACCACAGTGAGATTTGATTACAAATCTCAGCAAGTTAACAGGAAACTTCCACACAGGTTAATGATGCACGCATGGCAGTAAAAGCATGAATGCATAATCAAATCATAAGTAATCATAGCATAACTTGACATACAACATAACATAACTGGCATAACTTAAACTGAAATTGAAGCTTAGCATGAACGTGACTTGAAACATAACATGAATGTGAGCTTGGAACATAACATGGACTTGAAACATAGCATGAACGTGAACATGCATAATTTGAACTTGAACTTGAGCATGACATAACATAAATGTGAACATGGAACATAACGTAAACGTGAACATAACATAACATGAACTTGGAACATAACGTGAACGTGAACATAACATAACATGAACTTGAAACATATTCTTGTCTCATGGGATTACCATGATTGCGTGAACGTAAACTTGAACGTAACATAACGTGAAACATGACTTGAACTTAGAATCTTATTCAATAGTCTTAATCATTAACATGACCATATGGGTGTTACACAGGTCCCCTTGAGCCGTGTGTCCCTGCCGATTACCGCATCACATCACAGGTTTCTATACCAGCTGTGAGTGCGTTAATACGTACTCCACAGTTGTTGTGGCCCCACGTATTCTACGTGTCACAATTGCTGTGTCTCACGTAGTGTATGCTCCACAGTTGTTGTGGCCACATGACTTATCTGTTTGTGCCACACTTGCTGTGGACACACGTAACATCATGTGTGGCACCATCGGCATTAGTGCCTGGCGCGCTCCGGTGACCAACTAATTAGGCCCCATTCGCAACCTGTTGACTGTACTTCGTCAACCCAGGGAATTTCACACCTATTTAGACACTCTAGCGTGAACAAAGGAGTTTCACTAGGATATTACCCCATCTTAGCACTTAGGGTCGTGATTGACATGAATAACTTAACTGGCATAAATGACATTTCGTAACGTGACGTAACATGAACGTGACATAAAAGACAGAAGTCCTGACATAACATAATGTGACATGAACGTAAAATGACAGACATGACATACTTGGAGACATAAATGTAATAGAGGACATTTCATAACATGACATACATGTAACATGCATGACAGTGAATATTACGTGGCATGAAATACATGTAACAGATGGCATACTTAACTTAACACGACATACTTGCAATGTATAGCAATACGTGATAGAATATCTTGTGTAACAGATGAATAAATCATGACAGAATAAATTCTATGTAACAGATAAATATGTAATGAATTGACATGGCACATATGATAACATGGATACATACACTTTAGTTCCCTTACTTATCACTCACACATTAAACTGATAGTAAGTTAAAATCTAACTTACCTCGATCTTCGCACTTCGAGACAAAACTCAAGTGCGATCACGGGAAACTGAAAGTAGTGATTTCTAAAAATTAGAACTTAATCACTAACAGTTAGGAATATGGAAAAATATCAACTTAGAGTAAAATTACCATTTTACCCTCTACATGTGGGAAAATGACCATTTTATCCCTAACTTAAGGATTTTGCATTCTAACTCCAAAAATCACCAAAATTTACATACCTTATGTAAATTTTGTCCTAAGCTCAAATATCAATTCAGAAAAATTTAAAACTAAAAACAACCATCAAAACTCTATATAGCCGAAACTTACAAGTCTATTTCCTTTGCTTTTTGTTGTAATTCTTTCAAATCTCAAAACTCATGATTAAACCAAAATTTTCTTCTACTACACTCATAACATATTCTTAAGAATAATCATGTTTTGAATCATGAACAAAAGTCATCAAAATCACTAAAACCATACTTGAACTTTTTGGTTTCTCTTCTAAGTTCAAAACAGAATTTTGTTTCTAACTTGTTTTGATCAGCCTCTTGATCCATGACTTATAAAGAAGTGATCTTCAAACCAAAACATCACATGGTTCAAAAAGGTGTCCTAAAACAGATCCAAGCTTCAAACTCAAGATCACATGGGTAAACATCAGCCAAAACATAAATTTAGCCAAGAACATCATCACTTTGGCCTAACCGAATATCTCCTTCCATAAAATTTCATATGTTCGAAACTAACATCAAATATCTTCAAAATAACATTCTAACATGTATATAAGATGCTTAGGATCTTCCAATAAAAATATCAAAGCCATTGGAATAAGATTAAACCATAAAAATTTAAACTTTCTAAAAACAGAAACTGTTTTTCCTCTTCCAGTTTCTAAGTTTCTAGACCTAAGAAAATATTTCACCAAAACTTTTAATCATGCAACAAATCCTCAACCAATAATCATATACACATGTTAACAGTACTCCATAAAAATTTCTGACCAAGATCTATTCATTAGCTTGGTCAAAAACTCCAAAATATAACACACTCTCCAGTTTATCACCCAGAATGACCTTTCTGGGGTCTAAACAACTTTTTACCAATCAAATGATCTCCAAATGGAACAAATAAGATATCCACGTAAACTAGAATCCAAAAGCAACAACTTTCATGAAGGAAACGTTGCGAGGAAACACTTACAAAAGCTTCGAAACATGCATTCAAAAGAGGTACGAAAAACTGTCCGAGAGCGTCTTTTGTGTTCTATGAAGGAAAAGTGTAAAGGAGAGTTGCTTTTTCGTGGGAAGTGGACTGAAGAGCTTCTTACACAAGCTATGTAAAGTGATTGGACTGAAGGAATGGTTGAGTGTTGGCCTTTTCTTCTCATAAAAAATTAGACCAAGATCTTTTCTTAAGGTGGAGTGTAAGAGTGAATGAGTGAGGTGACCCTTTAGCTATGTCTTTCAAGAACCTTCTAGGCTCTTCTTGTACAGATCTGGCCAGCCAAGTGGGGGTACTAAACTTAGCCATGAAGCAATCCTATGGTGACCAAATTCGTGGGCCTTAAAGGGCCTAAACCGAATGGGCCTAAAATTTGGGGTTTAAAGAGGGTTTGGGTTGCTATCAAGCCCAAATCCAATATCACTTGGCCCAATCAATTTTTCAAGGTTAACAAGGTTGGATAATGATGTTCTAACACAAATTTGAAGGATTAATAGCATGTGGAAGTGATTTAATCAAGTGTTTAAACACAATGCTAGAAATAGGATTAGAAAATGTTTAGAGGCCAACTTTAGGGTTTTGGGGAAACCGTTTAGGGTTTCGATTTCAACCATGATTTTGGGCTTTCGATTGGATTCCCACCATTTAGAATTTCACTAGGATTGAAAACCTCTTTGATCTGGCACAATTTGGTTGAGCAGATGAAACAAAGTTTTGCTTAAGCGACATGATCTCACACCTTAATTCCTTCAAATCTAACAAACGTTCCTTATGGTGCCAAGTGTCTAAAATTATTCACTAAGTGTGGCTAAGATCTTGCCAAGTGTCCAAATAAAACTTCTCTAATCCAATTTGGACATTCCACACTGTGATTTCGAAACACTGCAATTGGTGCGCTTACCGAGGTTACTATTCACTTCGAAAAAGTGAATCATAAACTTAGTACTAAAAATTCTCAAATATTCATATTAACTTATAGTGAAAATGTTTTACCGAAATTTAACCTCGAAGTGCCCCTAAAAATAATTTCACAATTTCCAACAGACGTTTCGTCCGGAATTATGAAAATAGGATATTGTGCCATAAAATCCTAAATAATCCACTGAGTGTAATGGCGTAGACCATAATGCATTCTGACACTTCTAACCACCTCAAATGAATAAAACTCATATTTCTAGCAGCATAGTGAGTGATAACACTGACTATGTTGACAGACTAAAACCTATGCAATAGGTCGATTCGTAAAAACTTATGGGATTTTCACGAGATTCCTAAAGTCAATAGAAATTCCGCCAATGAATTTCTAGCGGGCTGTTACAACCAGCTTCCAGGATCCATCTCTTACACGATTGATTGGGAGTGGGCGTGGCTGTGCTTGTACGCGGGCGTGAGCAGAGTGAGTCCTTGCTCATCAAAAGCCATGCTCGATTGTGGATGAAACCCATGCGTATGAAACCCTTAGTCAATCTCTTGCGCGATTAAGTATGAAACCCATGCTCGGACCTCCAGAATCCCAAATAAAAAAAAAAATCTACAGGATACCCATTTGTGGTAGTATTAAAGATGTCTAGGTTTGTTTGAGTTTGTTTGGGTTTTACGTTGAATATTGACTGAGTTTGTCTGGGTTTTACTTTCTTGTAGTAGTATTAAAGATGTTTCATTTTCAGTTGTTGTTCTTTTAGCCTTTATTTTTTTTACATCTAATTATTTCCCTTTTCCTTTGATTTCTCCTTGGAATATGGTGGTGTTTGAGAAAATATAATCGCATTCTTCTTGGAGAATGTCCTCTGAAACTAAAATGGGATTCGACCCAACCCCGAATGTTCCAGGTCATGTTGGCACGCTTTTAAGATTGAACTGGGTCGGGTCAAACCAAAACCCAGCTTCAGATGATCGGGTTGCAGGCCTAGTTTAGATGTTGTGAGTCTTCATCAGATGCACCTTGTTATTAGTTGACAGTCTCTCTTACATACTAGACAAGGCCACCATTAGATTTGCAGTGGTCTTTCCTCGATAACGTTATGCGAGACTGACGTTGTTAAGTCAATCAAATGAAACCCAAATTTGTCGAACTATAGGTTCCAATTAACATCTTCCATCTTGTTCGGCTTCTTCCCCAATAGAGGAAGATGAAGTCTCTCCCCAATCTGCTTCTTCCAAGACCCAAAATCTATGCCGTTAAACTTCTCGATTCCAAACACCTTCCCTTCTTTTATGGCCATCATTATTAATATATATGGTTCTCACATACTAGTATATGAAATTAAATCTTATCAACTAATTATTATACAATTTATAAAATATAACTATGAAGCATATTCAATATATAGACATAAGTAATTAGGTTACATATTATATATTTAATCATAAAAGTGCATATAAGTTATTTAATTATAGAAGTGCTATATTTATATTATTCACTAATACACACACACATATATATCTATATATAGGTGTATGTATATATTTATCAATATATGAATGAGTTTTAATTGAGTCGAGTTAACGAGCTGACTGAGGCATAAATGAGCGGGTCTTAACGAGGCTTAGTCGAGTCGAGTTTAGTCAGATATGTATCATTTACTAATTGAGCGGGTATCTACTTTCAAGGTCGAACATTTTTTTTTAACTAGTCGAATTTTATTTGAGTTTAATCAAATGAGTACCGAGTGAGTTATCGAACAGACTGATTTATTTACCACCAAGTGGAATTTCTGGTATGGATTTCAGACCTGTGTTGGTTGGCCATTGAGATTGGGTTTGTATGCAAGTTGATATGCATTGACTTTTCAACTCACTTCGTACTACAGAATGTTTTGTGCTGAAGTATTATGGTGTCACACGTATGAGTGGCTGGGTATGAATAAGAAGCTTGACTTTTCAATACAATATACAATCCAACAAAAACCACTCGAGTGGATATATGCACAAAAACAGTGTCAAACAATCTAAAAGTCGAATCTCCGTCCTCTTTTCTAAATTAAAAAAAAAAAATTCTAAAACCCTGATCATAGGTATTTGTCATGTAAAATTGGCAAGATTTATATCATTTGCTTGTAACTGAAACAGTACTATATATTTATTTATATACATTTATAAACAGATTGCTTGATTGGGTCGAGAAAGCTTTGAAATTGAGATTGTTATTAGACCCGAACAAGGATTTAACATGACAAAGTTTTTATAAACTCTGCGGATACTTATTTGTTCTTTAGAAAGCTCTTCTTTGGTCTCTAGGGTGAAATAGCTTCTTTTCTATCAAATTATGTCTCATTCATGTTGCTTAAACTAATATCATTGAACTTTTTGCGTTAATAGGGAATGTATGCATTCTTTTCGAAGTCCTTTGCAGTTGTTTGGTATGCAGATATAATAGCCTTCTAATTTGGAATGTATGCATAGAAGGTAATCTTCAGACATGGTGAATTTGGTGTTCCTTTCCATGGTTTGTGTTTTTCTCTAGTGAAACGCATTGTTCTCTTTAGTTTGGGAGGCTGCAGAGAACAGAGTTCAAGTTGCTATTTGGTGTGGGATTAAATCATTGATGGAAGACCGTGTTACTTATCCGTTACTCATATCTTGTAATTTTTTGTTTTGTAATATAATGCATAAATACAAAATAATGTAATATGTAGTGAATTGTATTGTGTCAAGAATGTAAAGAACTGGATAATTTTATTTCAATGACTTACGAAATACAATGGTACGTTGTTTAAATTGATACAAGAGGCTAGACTAAGAATGGAAATAAACAAATATAAGGAAATAATTAATATTTACAAATCAATGACTATTCCTAGAATTATAGTGATGATTCCGTGGCTGATATTGTGCAATTTGGAATCCTGAGAATGAGCAGATTTGATTGTATCAATCTTCCCTTTCAAGTTGGCGCATGAAGATCCGTAATGCCCAACTTGCATAAGAAATGATGAAAAAGTTCTCGGCCTAAGGCTTTGGTGAAGACGTCTGCAATTTGCTCATGTGATGACGTATGGACTGTAGTGAGGAGACTAGACCGAATCTTATCTCAAATAATGTGACAATCAATCTCAATATGCTTGGTACGTTCATGGAACACATGATTGTGAGCAATGTGAAGAGCAGATTGATTATCACAATGTAAGCTAAAAGGTTCAGGATGAGAAATACCAAAATCGATGAGGAGTTGTTTTAACCAGGTGAGCTCGCAAGTGGTGACGGCCATGACAAGATATTCAACTTTAGCGAAAGAGCGAGCTACTGTCGTTTGTTTCTTGGTGCGCCATGAAATAGGACTCGTGCCAAGCTGAATGAAATAGTCGGTGGTGGAGCGGCGAGTAGTAGGACAGCTGGCCCAATTTGAATCAGTATAGGCAGTAACATGTAAAGTATTGGAAGAGGGAAAGAAAATGCCTTGGCCTGGGCTGCCTTTGATGTATCGAAGAACACGAGTGGTGGCTTGCATGTGCTGAAGGCGGGGGGCATGCATAAACTGACTGAGGATGTTCACTGCAAAGACAATATCAGGACGAGTGATGGTCAGATAGATGAGTCATCCCACGAGTCGCCGATAGGCACTAGGGTCGGAAAGAAGGGCACCATCTTGATTTGTGAGCTTCAAGTTTTGTTCCATGGGAAAGGAAGCGATCCGGGCGCCAAGTTGGCCACTATCATTCAGAATATCAAGAGCATATTTTCGTTGATTAAGGAAGATGCCCTTTGGTGAACGAGCAACTTCAAGACCAAGAAAATATTTGAGAGGGCCGAGATCCTTGGTTTTGAAATTGGTAGAGAGAGCATGCTTGAATGTCTCAATTTGGGAGAGATCATTTCCAGCAACCAGAATATCATCAACGTAGACAAGCACAATGGTGATACTCGTGGTTTTGACCAAGGTGAATAAAGAGTGATCTGCTTGAGATTGAGTAAAACCTGCATCAAGAAGCACAGTGGTTAGTTTAAAAAACTAGTTACGGGATGCTTGTTTGAGGCCGTAGAGGGATTTGCGGAGGCGGCAGACACGAGTCTCCCCCTTAGGGCAATATCCAGGAGGTGGTGTCATGTATACTTTTTCATCAAGATCACCATGTAAGAAGGCATTGATAACATCGAGTTGGCGAATGATCCATTGCTGAGCGGCGGCTACAGCTAACAAACACCGGACAATAGTCATTTTTGCAACAGGTGCAAAAGTCTCATGATAATCTAGGCCTTCAACATGAGTATAGCCTTTTGCAATCAGACGAGCTTTATACCATTCAATTGAACCATTTGCTTTGAGCTTGGTTTTAAAGACCCATTTGCAACTAATGGGCTTTTTACCAGGAGGGAGTGGTTCAAGTGTCCAGGTAGAATTGGCTTCAAGGGCACGGAGCTCATTAGACATTGCATCACTCCAATGGGAATGACGAAGGGCAGTGAAATAGCAAGAAGGTTCAACAGAAGAGGTGAGAGCATGTAAAAAAGTAAGATGGGAAGGTGAGAAATGAGAATATGAAAGAAAAGCAGATAAAGGCTGAGCAGTACCTGAGGTTGATGTAGTGAGTGATGATGCCGTGGGCCCTGCGTGTAGAGTCAGACAAACATAACCCTAGAGGTAAGCTGGGTGAGAAGTAGTGCGGCGAGGACGAAGAGAAGTAGAGGGAGAGAGAGAGTCCGTGGGGATAGTAGAAGGAGGAGGGGATGGAGTTTGTAGGATTGGTTCGGGAACGGGTAATGAGAGGATAGGTTCAAGAACGGGTAAGGGAAGAATAGGGAGAGATGGATGAGAAATATCTGGAAGATCTTGAAAGGGAAAGGTGTCTTCATGGAAAGTGGCATCTCGAGAAAAAATGATTTTTTGTGTGTTGATTATAGAGTTTGTATGCTTTGTGATTACTGGGATAGCCAAGAAAGATGCATTTGGAAGCACGAGGAAAGAATTTATCTCGATGAGCACGAAGGGTTTGTGCATAACATAAACAACAGAATACACGAAGGTGATTGTAATTTGGAATGATGTTGAAGAGAAGTTCAAAAGGAGATTTATTTTGAAGAAGACGACTTGGTGTACGGTTAATGAGATATGCCACAGTGAGACACATTCACCCCAAACTTTTAGAGGTAAGTGTGCTTGGAAGCGAAGGCTACGAGCAATATTTAGGAGGTGTCTGTGTTTTCACTTCGCAATGCCATTTTGTTGCGGAGTTTCAATGCAAGTACGTTCATGAATAATGTCGTGATGGTGGAGATAGGACTGAAATTTTTGCGAAAGAAATTCTTGTCCATTATCAGTGCGAATGTTTTTTACCGTGGTATTGAACTGAGTTTAGACAAGGGCAAAAAAATGTATGAGATTTGTATATGCCTCTGATTTATAACGCATAAGATAGATCCAAGTGGTATGGGAAAAATCATCGACTATAGTATGATAGCCACCCCAAATGTCACAAAATATTCTATTGAAAGCAAAAGAACTTTTATTATCACTAGAGGAAAAAGGCAAACGTGTGTGGTTAGAACGAGCACAAACATCACAATCCGAAATAACATGAGAATTCTTAAATAATTGAGGAATAAGAAGACGGGAAGGATGACCTAGGCGTCGATGCCATAAGTCTTTATTGGCAGTGGAGTGTACGGAGAGAGCCAGAACATTGTTGGGCTGGTACACATAAAGCCCATTGCAAAAATCACCCGTTCCAATCAGCCTCGTCGACTGTGGGTCCTGAAACAAAAAAGTTTTAGAGGAAAAAGAAACAATGCAATTTGTGTTAATGGTAAGCTGAGGGATAGATAAGAGATTAAAATGGAAATCTGGGATATAATAGACATTTGAAAGGGTAAGGATTGGGGATAATTTGCAATGGCTGATACCCATAATGGAGAGGGTATGGCCATTCGGCAATTTCATCGAGAGAGAAGGGGAAGGGGGTTTTAGTTTAGAGAACAGACGTCGATCGTGGCACATGTGGGCGCTAGAGCCGCTGTCCACGACCCAGTCATGGTGGTTGTCGAAGGAGGAGGGAGAAGAAGTCACATTACCAACGAAATTGGAGGAAGTGGGTGTCGGGGTGAGCAAGTCAAGTAGTTTTTGGTAGAGCTCTGGCGTCAATCCCTATACCGGCGAAGAATCTGAGGAGAAAGAAGCTTGATTTGGTACTGGAGCCAAGCCAGACGGTGGTTTGCTGACAAGAGAGGGATGAGGCTTGGAGCGTGGATCGCGGCCAGATGGGTTTCCAATAACTCACCAGCTTCGGTCACGGGTGTGACCCGTTTTGCCACATTCAGTGCAACGAAAGAGAATGTGGGTGGTGCCGGAGTTGGCGGCAACGAAGGCCACGGATTCCATCGGCAGTGGGCAGATGTGCAGGATTTGGGTTCTGCTGCTCTTCCTGAAACAAAATAGAAAAAAATTTTGTGATGGGGGGAAGGGGTTCCATTGCTAGGATTTGGGTTATGAGTTGGGCAAATGAATCATTTAGGCCAAGAAGGTACTGGAAGACGCGTTCATTGTTTGCTTGTTTTGCAAATCCTTGAGGTCATTGTTGTTTTGATCATGGCTTAATTCATCCCATATTTGTTTGATATGGTTGTAATACTCATGAATAGAGGTGGTGTTTTGTTGCAGAGAGGAAAGCTCACGTTTTTGGTGATAGAGATGGGCATTATTGACATGGCTGAAACGAGATTGGAGGTCAATCCAAACTTCTCGTGGGTTGGTGTGGTATTCAAGGGAGTTGGCTAGAGATGGACTGATGGAGTTTAAAATCCAGGTAAGTACCATGTCCTTGGTTTGGTTCCATTGGTTGTATTCTGGAGAATTTGGATCAGGGGTGGGGAGAGAGCCATCGACAAAACTGAGTTTGTTCTTGGCGTTGAGTGCGCGAGTCATGGCTTTTTGCCATTTTGGGAAATTATCTCCTGTAAGGAGACCAGAGACAAGGATTAGACTAGGAGAATCAGAGGGGTGGAGGGTATATGGGGAGGGGACAGTGGAGGTTGAAGAGGAAGACATGGAGGCCTCGGGTAGGGTAGGGATCGTATTTAGGCTGATACCATGTCAAGAATGTAAAGAACTGGATAATTTTATTTCAATGACTTACAAAATACAATGGTACCTTGTTGTTTAAATAGATACAAGAGGCTAGACTAAGAATGGAAATAAACAAATATAAGGAAATAATTAATATTTACAAATCAATGACTATTCCTAGAATTATGGTGATGATTCTGGGCTGATTTTGTGCAATTTGGAATCTTGAGAATGAGTAGATTTGATTGTGTCAATATTGTGTGTTGCATGCATTTTACATGATGAATATTGGATTTGTTTTTTTTTTTTGTTTTACATGCATTTAGTTAAAAAGATAATTAGTTGTTTCTACCTTTATTTATTTTTTATATAAAATTTAGTTTTCCATTTTAATATATTTCTATTATTATAGAAAATGTTCAATGCATTAGTATCATGATTTTCAACATGACTTTAAAAAAACTTTAATAAAATATAGGCTTTTATATAAAAAATAATTTACGCTTCTCAACAAAACTCTTTGCTGAAAAAGTTGTAATAAAATATAGATTTTTAGATAAAAAAATTATACTTTTTAAAATTTATTTTTTTTCTTGAAAAAAATTTAATAACATATAAGCTTTTGTTAAAAAAAAATATCAGGTACAATTTAGAACCTGGATTTCTGGGTTTCAAAATCAGATTTCACTAGATCATAACCCATGCTAACCTGGACTGAATTCTAGCCCAAATTTGATACCTGAGTGTCCAGGTCCGAACTCAGGTGAATAGTCTTACTGACATAGAGGTTGTGGAATGGATAGATCATCCATTCCACTAGAATAAAAGGAATAAAAAGAGAAAGTAAGCTAGGTGATAGCTCGGCCTAATAAATTTTCTCTATGATTGGTCCGATTTTATCATGGAATATTAGAGGTCTTGGTACCTCTAGAGGTAGATTAAAAAACTTGGTGAAGAAATTAAAATAAAAAATTGTTGCTTTAATGGAACCTTTTGCCTCGTCTAATATGGTGTAGGATGTATTACACTTTCTACACATGGATAAGTTTATTACTAATGAAGGGGAGGTCGGTAAAATTTGGGTGCTTTGACAAAATGATATTTCAGTTCAGTTGGTTTTATGTAAAGAACAATTTATTTTAACTTGTGTTGGCGATGGAGTTACAAGTGTGCTTTGCTGCTTTGTATATGCCAAAGGTAATATGGTGGAAAGGAGAGATGTGTGGGAGTCTCTCATTGGTCAAGTACTTGGAAATGAACCCTGTATTATTGCAGGTGATTTCAATATTATAAGGTATGACTCGGAACGTCGGGGGTGGCAGACCACTTCTGAGAATGGCAATGGAGGATTTTAATTCTTGAATTGAGAATTGTGGATTAATGGACATGAAGTCTTTGGGAAGACGGTTCTCTTGGTGTAGTGGCCAAAGAGGTCTATCAAGATGCCTGGCAAAATTGGATAGATGTTTATTGAATGCTAGTTGCTTGACAAGATTTCCAAATGTGAGTAACTGGTATTTATTGAGATCAACGTCAGATCATTCGCCAATGTTTATTGAATTTCAGTTAGACCCTTTCTTGTATGGACCTTCTCGATTTCGGTTTCAACAAATGTGGATAGAGCATCCGGAATTTCATGATTTTGTGGGGAGTATCTGGAAGGAGGATGTGGGCGGAATGGGCCTTTCGAAGTTGGCTTTCAAGCTGAAAAAATTAAGAGGGGCTTTGTGAGAGTGGAATAAGAGAATTTATGGAAGAACTGAAGCACATATACAGGGGTTAGAAACTCAAATTGAGGGATTTGAATCCGTGCTACAACAGGAATGGGATCCGGGGATTGAACAGGAACTTGTGCTTAAACATATGGAATTAGCTAATTGGAGACGCCGGGAAGAAACTAGATTGGCTCAAATGGCGAAAGTTAAATGGCGTTCAGAAGGGAATCAAAATTCACATTTTTTCCATGCCTATTTATCTTACAAAAGAAAACAGCGAGTCACGGAAATGAGGCTTCAAGATGGCACATATTTGAGATCTCTTGAGGATATTCATTTAAGAGTAGTAAATTATTTCTCTAATTTTCTGCAAAAGGAGGGTCAGGAAAGTTTGCCGGATTTATCTCATATTATATCGCCAGTTATAACATTGGAGGAGACTGAGGCCATTGGTGCAATTCCTTTGATTAATGAAGTGAAAAATGCTTTGAATTCCATTCCTTCTAACAGTGCTCTGGGGCCAGATGGTTTTGGATCGGGTTTTTTTTAAAAGCATTTGGGACATTATTAAGATGGATATTATGGCAACTGTGGAAGAATTTTTTGGAGGAGGTAAATGGTCGAGATTTTATACGTCTTCTTATGTGGTATTAATCCCAAAAATGGATACGCCAACGGGGTTTGATAAATTTAGGCCGATAAGCCTTTGTTCGGTGTTTTATAAAATTTGTTCAAAGGTGATTGTGAACCATTAGGCAATTTTGCTTCCAAAAATAATTTCTGTTGAACAAGGTGCGTTTATTCCTGGAAGAAGTATATTTGAAAATATCAGTCTGACTAAGGCAATGGTTCATTCTATTAATAAAAAAATACATGGGGGAAATATGGTGTTGAAACTCGACATGGCCAAAGCATATGACCGTGTTGATTGGGAGTTCCTTCTGAAGGTGCTCCAATCCTTTGGGTTTTCTACTACAGTTTGTGGACTGATTAGCGAGTGTATTACTAGGACTTGGTATTCTATATTAATGAATGGTACGATGAAAGGCTTTTTCAAGGGTGGTAGAGGATTGAGACAAGGGGATCCTTTGTCGCCTTATTTGTTTATTATTTTACAGGAAGTCCTATCTTGATTAATAAAACAAAGGGTGGAAGAGAAAAGTTTTGGCCAATTCACTCAAGCTAGAGGTACTACTTTAGTCTCTCATCTAATGTATGCGGACGATGTGGTCATATTCACTAATGGAGGCTGTAGATCAATTCGGTGCATTCTAAATATTTTGGCTACATATGAGAAGTGCTATGTATTTCTCAAAAAAAAAAAAAAAAAAATCTAATAGCTAGAAGAAGAAATCTAAAAAAGATTGATGGGTTTTTCGGACGGAAAATTTCCTTTTAAATATTTGGGGGTTCCTACTGTTTCGGGAAGACTTAAAGTTGGAGATTTGGAGGAGTTGGTGAGTAAGGTTAAAAGGAAAATAAGTGGATGGAAAATGAGATTGTTATCGGTGGGGGGGAAGAGTGATTCTATTGAGACATGTTCTTGCTAGTATGGCGTTACATCTACTGGCAGTTTTGCAAGTTCTTAAATTAATTATCTATTCTTTAAATTGGTTAATGAGTTCCTTTTTTTGGAGAGAAAGTGATGGAAGGGGAACGAAAAAATGGGTTGCTTGGAGTAAAATATGTAGGCCGATAGGAGAATGAGGGTTTTGGTATTAGATCTTTGGATGAAATGAAAAATGCTCTTCATTTAAAATTCGCCTGGAAACTGATGCATGAAAATTCTTTTTGGGCAAACTTTTTGCGTTCAAAATATGTGGGGAATAAACCTTTGATGCTTTTGGGTTCTCAAAAGGGTACAAGTTTTTGGCGTATGATTTTTAGAAGTATCCCTACTATCTTGAGCAATTCTAAATGGAAAATTTGAAAAGAAAATGTATTTTTCTGGTATGACAAGTGGCTGGATTAGGGACCTTTCGCTGATAATTTTTTGTGAGTGAGCAGCCTCTATTGAAAATTAAAGACTGCCAATTGGCTAGAGGATGGGATATGGCATTGTTAGATGGGCTGGTGGGGATTGAAACTGCAGAGAGGGTACTAAATGTCCTTGCTAATTGTAAAGAGGGAAATGATTTGTTAATTTGGACTAAAACTGAAAGTGGTAAGTTTTCCACCAAATCAGCCTGGAAATGTGTTCGAGTAAGAGGCCAGACTTTTGAGGGGCATAAATGGATTTGGAATAATATGCTTCCAAAAACATTTTCTGTTCTAATGTGGAAGGCATGGCATGGGGCTTTAGCAGTGGATGATAGAATTAGGAGAATTGGAATTCCTTTTGTCTCGAAGTGTAACTGTTGTAATCAAGGAAAATATGAAGATTTAAATCACGTTTTATTTGAAGGAGAGGTTGTAGCTGAGGTTTGGAAAACATTTGGAGCTATTCTTGGTCTGCCGGTTGGAAGAAGTTGGCATGAAACCTGTCTTAGTTGGTTTAGGCGAAAATGTCTCTCAAATAGGTGTCATTTTGGGTGTATTACCTACAATTATTTCGTGGAGGTTATGGATTAGAAGGTGTAATGCCCGTATGGAAGGTAAGGTTGAATCTGCCCAGGTGGTGTGGCAATCTATCAAACAGTGGATAGGCGTGATTTGTCAAGGTTTTTCAAAACCAAAGAAACTTACTCAAACCGACTCTTACATTCTTAATAGTCTGAATATATCTCAATTTCCAATCAAACAACAACCAATAAATTTTATATCATGGTCTAAGCCGTCACAGGGGCGTGTGAAACTGAATACGGATGGAAGTTGGCTAGGGAATCGAGGAGCTTTGGGGGCTGGAGGTGTTATTCGGGACATGCAGGGAACTTTGTTATTGGCGTTCTCCATGAATCTTAGGTATGGAAATAGTACTTATGAAGAATTACGAGCACTAGTGGAGGGAGTTAAACATTGTAAAAAGATGAATTTCGAAGCAGTAGATATTGAAATGGATTCAAAAGTTATTCTATCATGGTTGAAGAACAATAGATGTGGTATCTGGTATTTGGAGGAATTTTGGGAGGAACTTCAAGATTTGCTCCAATCTATGGATCCAAAGTTTATGCATGTTCATAGGGAAGGAAATGCTATTGCGGATTGGTTAGCTAGAAGGAGTGCAAGGGAAGGTGAAGTGGAATGGAAAATCATGAGTGAGATCCCTCCTCTGTTGCGGGGCTTGGTCAGAGTGCATAAGTGGGGTCTTCCAGCACTAAGGCGTAAGAGCTAGGGGGCTGAGTTTAATTGGTGTAGATTGCGTTGGAAAGTTTCGTGCAGAATTTGTTAACTGCAATAATAGTAACGAGTAGAAAAACCAACAGAAAGCTTGGAGGTTTTTGTATCACAGATTATCCTGCACTAAGCTGGGTTGCTATTTATTGATTTCAGTTTTTTCGGTTTTGCTTTTATAGGCTTGCCTAGGTTATCTTGTTTTATTTGTATAGGTTTGTTTTAGATGATTTGTTTATAGGTTGGTTTTAGTAGTTTCGTTGGTTTGGTTTTGGTTGGATACAAGGGAGTAAGTGTTTTTTTGTAAATCCCTAGTGTCGGTTTTGTTACCACGGTATTCCTCCGCCATAAGTGAGGGCTTTTAATAAAATTGAGACGGGGTCACTATTGGACATGTGGCTTCTGGCTCTACTATAAAAAAAAATATCCTGACTCAACGGTAGAATCATCAATTTTTTTTTAGGTGGCCAACTTCTCTATTGTTAACATATTTATGTAAAATAAAAAAGAAATTAAAAATTCAGAAAACATAATTATATATAAAACTAGATCTTGATAATTTGCTACATATGCATGATAATTTGCTACATATGCATAAAACTAAAATTCTAAAAACACAACTTAATATACGTTTCAGATTTATGACGATAATATTTAATGAAATAATATTCCTCCATTATTATTTTGTAATGAAATATTTAGAATTCCTTTTATTTTTTCATAAAATCTATCGAGTGATCTTTTAGAAGGCAATCTTACATTCTAGTTTGTAACCTAGTTTATTAAGTTTCAAGTAAAATCTAGATATTTTCGTATCACATTAAGCATATAATAATAAAATTGACCATAAATAAATTTTTTTCTTGCTCAATGAAATCTAGAAAATAAAACTTCTCAACTATTTTTCATATAGATCATCAACCTTAAATGATTTTTCTTGTATTTTCACTTTGAATTTCATATTAAGAAACTGAATATTGTATAACAAAAAACTTTGGGATCCATATTAATAAATTTATTATTTATCCTGAACTTAGTTTAAATTAATCTTAGTGAGGCCACATCCTTGAAAATATATAATATATAGAATTTATACAAAATTTTGTGGCAATAGGAAAAAATTAGAGAGAGGTATTTCTAAGTATATTAAAGTTTTAGAAAAGTTTAGCAAGCATATGGGGGATTATAACCTTTTTTTTTTTTTTTGGGGGGGGGGGGTGGTTATCTATATTTATAGAATTATAATGAAATGAAGGAGTGATTTTGAAATTTCAAAAATATTTGGGGCGCCATGGCCCTTTTTTAGTTGGGCTTGTTTGGGGAGTGAGATGAGATGAGAATTTTGTAAATAGTAATAAGATAATTTGTAAATAGTAGTGAGATAGTTTGAGTTGGGTATTTTTTGGGTTTTGGGAAAGGAGAGAGAAAAAGTTGAATAAAAAATATTATAAAGTTAGAATATTATAATAATATAGTTTTATAATATTATTTTTGTTTGGAGATTTGAAAAAGTTGAAATTATTTTTTACTTTTTATTTGAAAGTTTGAAAAAGTTGTAATGGTTAGTTTGAAAATTTTATTTTTGAATTATGTTTGGAAATAAGATGGGATGAGATGAAATGAGATCATATGGGAATTTTGTGTCTCATCTAAGGCCCCAAACCACCACACCAAAGTTGAAATGGCATTTTTAATCTCTAATCTAATTTTTTTGTTCGTTAGGACTATTATTTGGGTTCTGGTTTGGGAACTAAGGTATACCTGGATTGGAACCCAGGTTTCAAACCTGGGCTAGAACCCGGACAGGGTTAGCCCAAGTCAGACTTGGGCTGGAACCTGGATGAATCCGAGTTTTAAACCCGCAACCCGAGTTTACAACTCGGTACCCGGGTCTTTTTTGTTTTTGTGAAGGTTTTGATGTTTCTTTTAGCCTTGGTGTGGTGGCTTTGGCAATTTTATTCTGAAGAGCGCGCCAATTGCTGTCTTCTCCATATTCCCAAAGGACTCGCACCAGTTCAGTATCTCACCAAGAGTTTAAAGTTATCTTCTGCTTTAAGACTTGCCTATCATAGGCTTGTTCCAATCAATTATATCAAACACAAATTTAAAACGACAATTTAGCAAGCAAATATAGGAAACACACCAATTCATTCATTCCCACCATAAACAGTTATATCAAATACATAAGAGACAATATATTGGAGGGAAAAGACATCTCTATCGAGAAGGAAAGCAAAGAATCGTCAATCACTACAGGCTATTCCTGGGATTAATGTATCATTTCCTTCTCCCTCTTATACTACTGTTATTCCAAAGACTCTTTTCATCTCCCTAAGTAGATGTTCTCCTTTGTTCCCTTCTGTCATATATGAGGCTATTTGGAAAGCAGAATATCTAAACATTATGATTACATACAGTTACAAGACACATAAAAACCTTCAAACTGAAAGGAAAAAAAAGGTACTCGAACTGGGTTCCGGACTGGGCCAGGAAAAGATCCAGTCCGGATGAACAGTCCTACAGTTCGTAGCACAATTTTCTCAACAAAATAAGTAAAGGAGTACTAAAACCATAAAAGATGTTGTTGTATAAAAATAATTTTACAAACTGACGTGATTTCATGTGATCCATCAGATCTACTTCAAAATAAAAGTAATTTTACAATCTGTCGGATCACATTAAGCTACATCAGTTTGTAGGATTATTTTTGTATAATCTTTTTGTGGTTAGAACATTTTTCAAATGTCTGCTATTATGAACCTTGTTGTGAATTTGTTGTAATGTTGAATGAAGTTGCCGTAGTGTATTAAGGAACCCAACGAGAAGTAATAAAATGCTTCAATAATGAAATGAGAGCAAGCAGGGAAGGTGTTTGATAAAAGTTCTCATAGACTCATATGTATTTTTTTTTTGTTTTTTGTTTTTTTTAAAGAGTCGAGGTTCACCTGTCCACGAGTGACCCCTCCCCAGTTTATTAAAACCCTCACTTTTGGCGGAGGAATACCTTATATACAACTGAACTTTCCAAACATATAAATAATAAATTCGAAATCACAAAAACCAACTCCCTCAATCACTTTTCTTATACTTACGCAAATAAGGTAAGTTGCTATGATCAGTCCGAAGAATACCCTTAAGCAACATTGGAATGTTTTCGTGTGACAACCATTCTTCATTGCATCCACTACTTCCCATTCTAGCCAAAAAATCTGCTCCCGTATTTCCTTCCCTAAAAACATGTTGTACTCGGCAATTAAGATTCGATAAAATCCCAACAATTTCATCCAAAAAGTCCTCCAGATACCATAAGCTACATTTCCCATCTTTCAACCAATTGACCACCAATAGAGAATCAAGTTCCAAAATAATATTGTCAACTCCCAACTCACGGCATCTACGTAATCCCAGTAATAATGCCCGAAGCTCTGCATTTGTATTGGTTCCCCTGCCCAATCGAGCAGCAAATG
This sequence comes from Juglans regia, assembly GCF_001411555.2. Classification (NCBI taxonomy): domain Eukaryota; kingdom Viridiplantae; phylum Streptophyta; class Magnoliopsida; order Fagales; family Juglandaceae; genus Juglans; species Juglans regia. The sequence goes on from NC_049908.1 coordinate 14,365,409, forward strand.
CAAACTTCATATCACCATATTCATCTCGCAATATATTCCACCAGCTCCCAGCTCAACTGGATTATTTAAACAACTACCATCAATGTTTAATTTGACCCAACCAAGATCAGGTTTATGCCCAGAGACTGCTATTACTCCTTCCTTGCTACTTAACTTAATCGGCAACTGCAGCAACTTAAGAACTTCCACATCCCGTCGTCCCAAACGAGATCCATCCTTAAGCCTTAATCCAACCTAGTTAATCTAGCATTTGATAGACCTCCACAACAAGCCAACTGAACCCTTTCTTCTGTCCATTCAGGACAAACACCTCCAACCCCATAACCTCCATGTGACGATACTCGGAATTAACCCCAGTAAATTCCCCACCTGTGAAGTTTTCTTAGTGCGTCTGAACCAAGCCTCAACCGTTGCCTTCCATGACCTGTTAACTATATACGGTACCCCCAGAGCATGAGAACAAATTTTCCAGATAGCTGTAGCCACCTCTCCCCCATAAAGGACATGATTCAAGTCCTCCAATGCCCCCTGTCGACAGCGCCCGCACTTAGACACCATCGGATTGCCAATATTTCTTGTACTTTCATCTACACTGAGACTCTTGAGCAAAGCCTTCCACATTAGCACTGAAATCTTTTTTGGTAATGCTGTATGCCAAATCCATTCTGACCATTGTGACTTTGGAACCATCTCACGAACAAGACTCCATGCATTTTTTGTTGTAAAACACCCATCCGAGGTGCCCATCCAAACCAGTTTATCATTACCAACTCTTGTGCCAAGAATCGTTGAAACAATTAATTCCTGTTTCTCTTGGCCTACCAAATGCTGTAGAGTATCCACATCCCATCGATTTCCCTCCATACAATCTTTCACAAGTAAAGTTGGATCTACCACATCCCTCTGTTGATCAAATAATGGTCCAGAATCCATCCATCTGTCCCACCAAAAGGAAAGATTACCTTCCCTGACCAACCATTTAGAGTTCTTCAACACAAACGGCACTTCACGCACCACCATCTTCCAAAAACAAGTACCCCTCGATTGCGAAACTAAAGAAATATGTTGCCCTTTCACATATTTGGCCTTAACATATCTTGTCCACAATGAATCTAAATTAATTAGATTCCATGCAAACTTCAAATGCAATGATTTTTGTACATCATATAAATTCCTCAATCCAAGACCCCCCTCATCACCTGGTCTGCAAATATTCTCCCATCTCACCCATTTCCTTTTTAGTTTACCATCAACTGAGCCCCAGAAAAATGAGCTAAACAGTCAATGTATCGTTGCAATAATCATGTTTGGTACCTTAGTGAAGGCCAACAAATGTACCGGTAGACTAGATAAAACATTTCTCAACAAAATTAGCCGAGCTCCCGAAGGAAGAAATTTCACTTTCCAACCTTCTATTCTTTGCCGTATCCTTTGAACCAACTCCTCATAATACATTCCTTTCACCCTTCCAGTTATAATTGGCACCAAGGTACTTTGTCGGAAATTGTCCTTTTGTAAATCCCGTTATAGCCAATAGTTCATGCTACCTACGAATCGGAATTTTTTTGAGAAAAAAAATTGATGACTTGGATTCATTCACCTTTTGTCCCGACCACAAGGCATATAATCCAAGAATAGCTTTAATTTCTTGCATCGATTGTTTACTCCCATTTGCAAATATCATCATATCATCTGCATAGAGTAAATGAGAAATACAAGGCCCATTTCATGGGGTCATAAACCCACCAATCTTACCCCTAGCAAATCCTTGTTTGAGGAGCCGAGAAAAAACTTCCTCTACAACAATGAATAAATATGGAGAAAGAGTGTCCCCATGCTGCAACCCCCTACCACTCTTAAAATATCCTTTAGCCTTCCCATTCATAACAATTGAATACCATGGCGTAGTAACACACTGAACAATCAATTGACAAACTTGAGCCGAAAAATCAAAAGCACTTAACACATGGAACAAGAACTTCCAATCAATCGTATCATAAGCCTTAGCAATATCAACTTTTATAACTACATCAGACCAACCTCCATACATCAGACCAGGGGTTTACAAATTTCCAGATCCCCTTTTACTCAGTGCCCTCTTTTCCTTATATCCTCCCAGGGATAACAAACTAGACAAATAACCAAATAATACTTGTAAAGTAAAATAACAGACTATGAAAATAGACTACTACAAGGACCCAAATGACAAGTAAATAAAAGACCCCAAAACCTTGCTTTGCATGTCCACTCAACCTCTAGTAAATGATATCGCATCTCGACGAGACCATAACAATCCCCTTCTCTTAAAGAACCTTGTCCTCAAGGTTAAGAGCATTAATACAACTTGGGGAACTTGGATATGCCTATTGACATCTGAGAAGAATGGAGGCAGCAAACCTTCTCTAGCCATAGCCATCCAAAGTCGTGGTTGAGGAAGATTGCCACTCAATAGGATTCTTCACCTCCTCAGCAGTGCTGGCAACTGAATCAAGACCAAAGAATATTATTGCAAAACCAGCAAGCATTCCATCGACACCAAAGGGAAAATACCCTGTTGGAACTTGATATCCAGTCCACCCAGACTTAAATCCCAAATAGCCACCAGCTATTATGACATAAATCATGGCACATACATTTGCGGTAGTGACCATGATTTGCGGCAGTGTACTTTCCTTGATTCCTTCTTTAATATTGAGTTTCTTATCAAAATAAACAGCAAAGTTGCTGGGTAGAAACCCATGTATTGACCCTATCATTATTCTAGGAACATTTTGACTAACTGAAACAGTAGTACCCAATGTTACTACCTCTAAGGCATGAAAAACAAATAACCAAAAAGGTCAATCAACTTTGGGCCCTGCACTCATGAATGTGTTTTTTTCCTCCTGAATGGATTTCTAATGGCATATTTGTGTGAATGAAAGAAAAGAGGGCCAATGATTCCAATTATCTTCCCAACCTTGGTTCTCAAGAGGATAACACCCCATTTGAAATAAACCATACCCATTACTCTTCATGCCGACAATGTCAATTTGTTTTTTTCCAAGGCATACCCATTTTCCCATACAAATGCAAAAACATATTATAACCCCTAAGTGGCAATATATCAAGCAGTTGAGGTGCAATTAGACATCCCGCAATCTTTAGTGAGAAAATAAACCGATATACCTTACATCGCTTATGGAAAGCCCATTTTCTAATTTTCTTTACAGATTGAGATGAAATGTATCCACCCATGTTGGCTCGAGAATTTGCAGCTACCATAATCCCTTCCTTAAAATTAAAAGAATGCATAGTTTTGGAATCCATCAAAGTTGATCGTGCCTAGGAGCTCATACAATAGGGATATGGAAAGCTCGTTCCTAGCGTTGTAAAATGTAGAAGATGATTCGATAGCTCTTGTATCAAGCTTCAATGCTATTTCTATAACTACATAGTAAATGTAGATGAGATATGGCCAGTCAATAGTAACTGTTTTTGTTCGCATTACATCTTTCGGAAGATTAGCTCTAATATAAACCTTAAAAACAACCAAGAAGATTTTTGGATTAATCTCACGACAACGAGCCTCTCTCATTTCTATAAGAAAATCCCATAATATAGCAAACTGCTTACTACTTCCAAGGATATCAACCAATGATATGAAAATCCCTTCACGCATTTTGTCAAACAGCTTAGGGCCTATTCTTTCCCTCCCCGCTTGATAAAAAAAAATTCAAGTGACTATAGCCATACCTTCTTATTTCAAATGACAACTCGATTCTTGTTCTCCCAAGATGAATTTCATAAATCTTACCACCGTATTCCTTCAACTGCCCAACGACATACTCATCAATTGCATCAACCACAAAGAGCACCTCGTAGCCCTTCTTCTTAAGCCCCTCCAAGATAAGCTCGATTCGATACCAATGGCCCATGAAGATCTAGACCATCACACTAGATGCAGTGCCTCCTCCTAGAGAAGGGAAAATCTGAAATCCTTCCAAGTAATCGCAGTCCACAATCTATTTATGGACCATATCGAGCACAAAATGGATGAGCTCTGCGCCATCGGTGTAAGGCCCTTTAGCCCAGTTGTTCCCTGTGATTTTGTAGTACATGTTATCTTTTCCAATTGAAGACCATACTCGGCCTGCCTCCCCGTCGGATCTAAGTCATGCTCCACCAACTCCACTTCCCAAACCTTGGTTGTGAAGGCTCGATTGAAAGTGGGCTTCTTGAGGTGTGAGAATATGCGGATGCCGAAACTCATCTTCTGGATAGAATATGCCTGGCCGAGGGGCTCCTTTTGGTTCAAACAATACTCAATGGTGAGAGGAGGCCACTCAAGGGCTTGGGTCTCCCATTGTGGATGCCGTAGAAAAATATCCTTGCATCGACAATCAATCAGCCTCTTAGAGTCATCTACATTGTTGATGGAGTGCATCTCGGTGATCAAGTGCTTCATCTCTGTGAGATTGATATCTAACGGTGTGTTAATGGAAGAGAGACACGAAATACAGATAGGGAAATTTGTGGGTTGAGACAATATGATGGGGTTGTCGAAAGAATTTTCTATAACAGAGGAAATAGGAATTTCCTTAGGGACAGATACCATGGGCACTACTCTTATCTCCTCCACTTCGACTGCCATTTCTACACCCTCCTCCGCAACTTGGTCTTGTAATCCTTCCACTGCATCCTTTCTCTATGACAATCTTTCCTAGATTGTCAGTGGCAGAGCTAGTAGAATCATCAATGACTTCCAAAGAACTTCTGGAGACTAGGAGAAGAAGAATCCCATTGGGATCAACTTCCATAGATGCCGCAACTCTCTCATGCATCAATCGGGTGATCTCTCATTTTTCAACAACTACTGACTTTTGTTTCAGTAATTTTTCGATCATAGTATTCCGATTAGGAATATTGTTATGCTTTACCAACCAGTTAAGCAACATATCTCTCAAGTTGTCCAAGCGATTATTAAGCTTTGGAAGACTCTTTCCATTCGAGTCTACTCGCCATTGTAAGGCTTCTTTGATACCATGAGCACTTCCAAAAATTTTAAAATTCTGAGGAGGCACGCTAGAGTTCTTTCAAGGCATGAGGCCAAACGAGTGGAAATGCTATGTGATATGTTTGAGGAGCCGGCATATCAAGTAATTGCATTATTTCAAAGTTATGCTATATTAATTTTTCTTTATCTAATATCGTCTTTTAAATTTGCTATATTCTGCAAAACAGGAGTCGTATAAATAAAATAAATACATCAAACTTGAAGATCCATCATCATGCTGCCTCGAGATCTTTTCATCGTCTCCCCAATAAACTGGTATGAATATGTTAATTTATTTTTCATTATCATAAACTACCAGTTCAGAATATATAATACACTTTTTTTAATGTCTATAGGAAGAAGAGAATCATGTAGAGTATAACCTCACAACTTTTATTCTAAATTATACACTAGACTTGATGGAGAATGGACTAGTCTAGAAGCATAAGCAAACTATGTAAGAGTTGGCACACTTAGCGAAGTGAAACTGCAGTATTAATTATATCTTTATATCATATCTATTGGTTAATATTTCTTTTTCTTTTGTAGGAGGATGATCGTGCTTTGCAACAAATCTACTTATGAAGATTCGTCAGCAAGCGACGGTGAGATATTTTTCCAAGTTTTGGGGCCTTATTCTGGTTATCTGAGGGGTCTGGTCCGATGCGCAAAACCATATGTCTTTTCTTCAAGATCAAAGAGTAGATTAAGTAACTCTTCTCGAGAGTTAGATGAAGCAAGATTGGAGATTGAGCAGCTAATATTAAGGCAAAGGGAAATGGAGGAGACCACATGGTCGAATGAAGCTAATTTGGAGACGTGATTAAGACAGCAACAACAAGAGGACCTACTAAGGGAGTTAGCAATTTAGTGCCAAGAATTGCTGAACGAGATGTAGATGATGATGTCACGAAAATTTCTACCTCCAACTTCTTAGCTATATATATATATATATATATATATTTCTTTTGGACGTGGTTTGATACTGGCGTAGCGGAAGACGTTCAAGACTAACAAACAGAGGAAATAAAGTTTATGGATAAAACAGGGGAGCAACGGAAGAACTGTGTCTTCCGAAAGTTGACACCGAATTGTAGAAAAATTAAGTAACATTGCTTTCTTATTCCAAACTTTCATAATAATCCTCCGTTACAATGATAGCCAAATATATATGGAAATCACAAAAGGAAAGTAGATAATTGATAAAGGAAATACTTAGCAAAGGAAACAATAAACTAAAGTAAATCATCGTGAAAACGGAAACAATTTCAAGCAAGTTGATGCTGTATCCCTCACGCCAATCACTTAAATGTTCCAAAATCATAGGAAGAAGCTGTGTAACGCCCGTCCTTGTGGTGAGACTTTTTATAAAATGATTTTGGAAAAGACGATGGGAATTACCGTTCGATTTAAAACTTTTTGCATCTATACCCAGGGTACAAGACTCGACAAAAGAACAGTTGGTAAAAGGTTGTTGATGGAGAGTGGGTGATGGGAAGTCTATTAATGTTTGGACTAACTACTGCCTGCCACAACATAAGCTCATTCCTTAGCTTGCAAGAACTGAAGTGATTCATCAGAATGATATAGTTGAGAGCCTAATTGATAGAGAAACAAAGTGGTGGAATGTAGCTAAGGTTCAAAGTCTAATTCCTACACAATAAGCAATAGAAATCTTCAAGATTCTACTAAGCTTAGAACTTGTAGTAGATTGCTTAATCTGGGAGCATGAAAAATGTGGGGAGTACAATGTTAATAGTGGCTACAGGTTCTTCACTTCACTAAGGAAAGATGAACATATGGGGGAATGTTCAGAAGCTCAGAACCAGAGGAAATTTTGGCAAAAGCTATGGAAGATGAATGTGCCAAATAGAATAAAGGTATTTGCATAGAGGGCCTACAGAAATGGTTTACCAACTTTGCTGAACCTCATGGCTTGAAAAGTTGTTATGGAAGTTGCTTGTAGGTGGTTTAAAACAGTAAGAGAAGTGCGGTCTGATCAGTTTCCAGATTTAATCGCAGAGGTTCTCAATACAAATTTGTTAAATCTTGCAATGAAGGTGCAATATAGAGGAAATAATGGAGACTTGGAGAAGTTGATCTTGATGGCATGGGGTATGTGGTACAGGAGGAGCCAGATGGTACATGAAGATGTGGTACATTTTTTTTTTTTAGTAAGAGACAAGACCACATGTCCACGAGTGGCCTTGTCCTAATTTTATTAAAAGAAATACTCACTTATGGTGGAGGAATGCTGCGGAAAACAAACATTACACCTGGAGAATCAAATATTCCAACAATCCAAACCCAGGCCTAAAAATAAGAAATAAAAAAAATCCAAAAACAACCATACGTATGAACGAGCAATCCTCATATAAGGGCATCCTATCTTCTCCAATCTAATAATAGCTCTAATAGCCAAATGGAGATTTGAAAATGAAAACCATAATCCATTGCAAGCCTTTGCTCCACTTCGAGCCAAACCATCCATTGCCGCATTAGTCTCTCTATAAGAATGATTCATAGAATATCTGAGCCTGTCAAGTATTTTCAAAATTTCATCCCAGTAATCCTCCAAATAGCACATGCCACATCTTTTTGACTGCAACTAGTTAATTACTAACATTGAATCCATTTCAATTTCCACCTCCCGCACACCCAAATCATGAACATTATGTAAACCATATAGTAAACCCAACACTTTAGTCGCATTATTGAAATTATGACCTGTAAAGTTTCAAAACCACACATAAACTCACCTTTATCATTTCTAATTACACCACCCACACCTGAAGGACCTGGATTACCAAACGAACTGCCATCCACATTTAATTTATACCAACCAGTTTTTGGCCTTGACCAACGTACCTGCGTCATAACCAATGGCACCGAACCTTTAATCAGCAGCTGCAAGTCATTGAAGATTTCTTCATCATGCCAAGAAAGTGGTTTTGACGCCTTGAGCCTCAGTGCAATCCAGGAGACCCAATGCCGTATAGAACACCACACCGGTGTTATAGATTCAAAGATTGCTTCCATCCTTGCCTTGCGTCTCCACCATAATCTCCAAATAATCACCGATGGAATAATACCAATTAGTTGGCCCCTTTGTGATGACCCTCTAGCATGACGATGCCAACATTCCACTCGTCCTCGCCAATTTATCCCAGCCACATTCCTCATGCCCAATCGTGTAGAGCAAATACTCCAAATCTTCTATGCAAACTCACCTGTTGCAAGAACGTGGTTCATATCCTCATATGCACCAGAAGCACAACAATCACATCTTGAAGCTACTTGAATGCCCACTTTTCGAATCCTATCATCAACAACCAAGCATTCATGCATAGCCTTCCACACTGTTACTGAAATGTTCTTAGGAATAGCCGCATGGCATACCGATTTCACCCAAGGGAATTCTTGAGATCTAACCTGAATACACTACCAAGCGCTGCATGTAGAGAACTTCCCATTCAGATTCTGCACCCATATCAACAGATCTTTACCCGATTTTAGACAGCCCAGTTGTTCCACCAATTCCTCTACTTTCTCCATCCCCACTAAGCTTGAAAACAACTCTACATTCCATCCACTCTCAGTTTTATTGTCCTTCAATAATAAATCTGGAAGTTCACTCATCTCTTGTTGTGTAGAAAGTGGCCCATTATCAGAGCAGGTATCCCTCCAAAAAGAGAGATTGCCATCTCGCACCTTTCATCTTGAATTATCCAACACCTTCAAAAGAAATTGCATAATCCTCTTCCAGAACTTCGGACCTTTAGTCATAGAAACTAGAGAAATGTGCTTTGTCCCAATGTATTTGTGTAAAAAAAAATTCACCCATAACGATGACCCTTGGAGCAGATTCCAGGCCATTTTCATGTGGAGAGAATTCTGCACATCCTAAAAATTTCGGAGACCCAAACCTCCATCAGAAACCTGTCTACAAATACTACTCCACGCCTTCCATTTCTTTTTTGGTTTTCCATCCTTTATGCCCCAAAAGAAAGTACTCATAAGTTTCTGAATTTTTCCAAACACAACTTTAGGAACATTTAGCACCGAAAGGCAGTGAATTGAGAGACTCTGTAGCACTTGTTTTAATAAAAGAAGCTGAGCACCATTCGACAGTAATTGGGCTTTCCTCCCATCAATACGAGTTCTGATCTTGTTAATCATATCTTCAAAATTAAAACTAAGCAGCCTTCCAGAAACAATTGGCACTCCTAGATATGTAAACCAAAAAGCCCCTTCTGAAAACCCAGTTGTCCGCAATAACATACGATGCCTACCTTCAGAGATATGTTTGGAGAAGAAAATCGAGGATTTTCTTTTATTTACCACTTGTCCAGCCAATTCTTCATATTCTTTCAAAACTTTAATAATAGCTCGCACTGAGGCTTTTCCCCCATTAGAAAACAAAACAATGTCATCCGCATATAGTAGATGAGAAATAATTGGTGTACCAAGCTGAGAAAACGGCCTAATCTTCCCCAATTCCACTTCTCTCTTTATCATCCGAGTAAAAATTTCTTCAAGTAAAATAAACAAGTATGGCTACAACGAGTCACCCTACCTCAGCCCTCTCCCACTTTTAAAGAACCCTTTAGGAATCCCATTCATAACCACTGAAAACCAAGGAGTAGTAATACATTGTCTAAGAAGACGACAAACAAATTCTGAGAAGCCAAAAGCCCGTAACACGTGCATAAGAAATTCCCAATTAATACTATCATAAGCCTTGGCTATATCAATCTTCAACATAAAATTTCCACCATGGCATCATTTATTAATGCTATGAATCATTTCTTACGTTAAACTAATATTCTCAAAAATGCTACGACCAGGAATAAAAACACTTTGTTGAGGAGAAATTATTTTATTTAACAAAGGGGAAAGCCGATTTACCAACATTTTTGAGCACACCTTGTAAAAGACTGAGCACAAACTAATTGGTCGGAACTTGTCGAAACTTTTAGGATTATCAACTTTCAGGATTAAAACCAAAAAGGTGGCTGTATAAAATCGAGGAAAATCCATACCTCAAAAAAATTCAGTTATAGCCTCCACAACATCGCCACCAACAATATGCCAACAAGCATGATAAAATCCTGACCCTAACCATCCGGCCCCTGATTGCTATCTATAGGGATAGAAAGGAAAGCATCAAACACTTCCTTCGAACTTGGCGCACCACATAAATCTTCATTTTTTGTTGGTATAATAACCTATTGGACCAGCCCTTCCAACGAAGGCAAAGAACACCGCTACCCTTTTGCTAAACAATTTTGGAAGTGAGAAATAGCCCCATCATGTATATACCTTTGGAGATGAAAGCATAGAACCATCTGCAGGTTTAATTTCTCTAACCATAAGCGAGTTTCGTCTTCGCATAGCACGGAAAAAACCCGATGACACTTCACCTGACTTCACCCATCCTTGTTTCACTTGATGAGCAATTCTCTTCTCCTCTCGATCCATCCAAGCCGATAGTTCAACCTGTGAAGCAACTAAATCTGCTTCAATTTCCTCCGAATACCCTTGCTGTAACTCCCGTTCCAGCCCCTCAATACGTTTTTGTAAATTTTTAGTATGGACTTCCTTACATCCAAAGACATTTTTATTCCAATCCCTCAGTTCAATCTTTAAACGCTTTAATTTCAGCATAATTTTAAGCAATACTGATCTTTCTAACTCATCCCCACCCCAGGCGTGAGCAACACAATCCAAAAATCGAGGATGAGAAACCCACATCAGTTGAAATTTAAATGACGGGAAGCCATACTTCACCAATGGGCGCTCTGTCGAAATCAACATTGGGGAGTGATCAGACGTAGACCTGTTTAAGTATTTTAAATGAACATCTTGAAATACCTCCATAGCAAGAGCATTAAAAAATCCATGATCTAATCTCACCCAACTTCTTATAAGACCCGATTGACCATTACACCAAGAAAATTTCAGACCAGTTGATTGCAGCTCCAAAAAACGCAGGCATCAATACGATTATTAAAATCAACCATGGCAATTGACGGTCTAGGCCTACCCCCATGTCGTTCATTATCATTCCTAATTATGTTAAAATCACCAATCACCACCCATGGAACTTGCTAATTGCTAAGACCCAATAAACTATCCCGTAACCTCCTACGGTCATGATAATAACACTTCGCATAAACAAAAGTGAAAAAATCTCTTTCATATTTTCTTTTACCATGACTGAAATATATTGATCACCCATACTCAACATTGTTATCCTGTGACCAGAACATCAACAATTTACCCCTAGCCGCAACATTAGAACAACAGTCAGCAAAATTCAGTCTATGTTTCCATATTACCATCCGAGCTTGATCCAACATTGGTTTCACAATGACAAAGATTTTAGGATGAAATTTGGAAACTAACTACTTTAGACGTCGCCTCGGCGTACCAATACCCCTCACATTCCAGAAAATATATGAAGAATTCATAGTTTAACTCGAGAGGGTTTGCTTTTAATCCTTGTGGAACACCTTTATTTGATTTCTTTGGTACTACTAATTTTCTCCTGATGTAACTCGGAATCCGAAAAAACCATTTTATCCTTTGCCAAATGATCCAATCTTTCACCCATCTATGTATCTGAACAAATTTTGGCCTCAGAACCATCCTCCCTTACTGGACTTACGTCAAGATACCTCTGCTCATATTCCACATCAGCCACCTGTGGATCTGTTTGTGGTTCAAAAGATACTTGAATTTGTGTATTAGCTATTTCTTCAATCCTCACATTTTCATGCCCCTTTGCATAAAAAACAGGCCTCCGCAAAGACTGATTTTGCACCATAGAGTGATCCAGCGTCAATCGGGACCTGTCACCATCTTCCATTCGCGCTTCCACTCCACTAATATCCAAACTCTCAATTGGAACATGAAATTGATCCACCATCCTTACTGGAATATTGTTTTCCAAATCTCCTCCACTTCGAATAAGCACCCCATAATTTTCTACGCCAATCCCAATATAAACAGGTACAGACTCTGCATCTTGGGTCTTGAAAGTTTCATCAAAATTCTCTACAGAGCCTATTTTTATTTTCCTTTTATTGTGGTCTCAACCTCTACCACTATGTTTTAAGACTCGATCGGTTTAGCTTGATCCCCTGACAACCGCTCCCCTTCTTTACTCGACGCTCCAATCAACAACACCTCTGGTTTACCCGTAGATTGATCCTTATGAATCCATCAAGGATGGAACCTCCTTCCTCTACTTCTTCGCCTCCTCCCTCTTTTTCCCACCCCAATTACACGTACGGGTGTTATGGCCTTGAACACAACAATGCAGGCAATACGCAAGCAATGTTACATACTCAATCTTTCGTTGGAAACTCTAAGGAATTCGAGGAGTCCCAATCCACAAAGCGTTCAACGGTTCCTTAGACACATCCATCTCAATGCATACTTGTGCCCCATATGTTAGAGTCGCGCACTTGGTAGGATTATCTCTCTTGAGGAAACGACCAATAGGCACCGTAATGCTATGTAAAAATGATTCATGAAAAAAATTACGTGGTAGCCCCAGCAAGAAAATCCATACTGGAACCCTTACCAGCTCCTGATCCTCAAGAAACTCAGTATTCCAGTGAAAAGGACGATAAGGAATCCCATCAATCTCACATGATTCTCGTGCAAAGGCTTTCACAAAATCTTCTTCCGACATCAAACGAATAAAAACGTTTCTTGGCCTGATCATCGTTGAAACCATAGGTTGTTTGATCAATCCCCATCTTGTCTGAATATACGAGTGAATGGCATCTAAAGATGGCCTTTGACGTAAGAATTTCAATACCAAAGAGTATTGAAATGGGACAGCAGATCTATCAATCTCATCGTTTGAAAACATTACACACACCTCCCCCTCCATTGTTTTATGAGCCCTAAAAGGAACCGAAACGTCAGGGAGAGGCTGGGGAGAGTCCATCATCATGTCGGCAAAGGAATGAAGTCTAGAGACGGCCATCGAATTGGCCAAGGGGCCATTGGTGGTTGCCATAGTGCCCTAATACGAACGTAGGAACATAGAGAGAAAAGTATGAAACAAATACATATGAAGATGTGGTACTTACTACATTACAAGCAATAGACAATGCACTGATCACCTATAAGTCTCCCTTGCAGGTTGATGAACTGTGATGACTCGAGTTTGTCTAGACTTGGCCCTTAGAATTTGTTCTAGGTTGCCATGGCATTTTAAGAGCCTTAGTTACCTTGGAAGACATTAGAGTCTTTGATTTGGTAACTTGAGCCCAAGAGGAGAGTGATCTTAGATTACTTTGTAATTTTCAGCCTATTTAGAAACCCAAGCCCAATGGTTTAGGCCCATGGCCCAAATCTTAAGCCACTAGTGCCAAGTGTCATGAGAATGTTACACATTGAATGTAGTCTTGATAGTGGGTTAAGAGGGAGAGAGAGGTGTAGGAAAGCACCAAGAGTGGTTTGCATGCCTACCCTAGAGGAATTGCCACTTGTCAACTTGCTAGAAACCTTCTAGATGAATCAAGGGGCAAAAGGAACCTAGGAAGACTAAGGGATTTTCGGCTAGCCCATCGTCCCACACGCCTAGCCCATTGTATTGCCCAAAATTCGAGTTCCAAGGTAAATTTCTTGAAAAGGGAAGCCTAGGGAAGGAAAATGGAGTTTTTCTAGCAGTTTTGCATGGGAAACTGAAGGGAGGCACATAGGATTTCAAATTTGGTTTGTTTTTGCCAAGTGTTGAGCATGCACTAAGTTTCTAGAAGAATATGAGAAGAAGATTTTGTATCAAGGACAAATATGCCCTTAGGGTTTCGGCTAGCACACTCCCAAGCATTTGCCACTTGTCACTTAGTTTATTTTGGACTAATGGCACATGAAAGGTCACCTAGGGAAGGAGTACTAGGAAGATGAAGCTTCAACTTGGGAAAAGAAGAAGGAGTGGACGGCTAGGGCTATGAAAAACACCCAATGCCACTTGTCATCCATGCCAAAGGTTACCTGTTGGGAAAAGGAAGAGGCATGTAATGTTTTACCAAGCTACCCTTGAAGAAATATTCAGTTGCTTAAGGAAAGGAAGGGATAAAGGGGAAAGAAAGGAATTTCGACCAAGGGAAGAGAAACCCTACACGCCACCCCCAAGGTGTCCCTTCCCAATGCAATCCAAGTGGGGAACTCCAAGAGGCATTTTTGGCAAAAGAGAAAGGGGAAGAAGAAATCTATGCCACTTGTCATCCATGCAAGGATTTTGGAAGCAACCAAGGAGGGAAGTGAAGGGTCTTCTATAAAAAGGAAGAGGTACATGCCAAGGGGCTTTTCCCTTGCCTTTGTTTTTGGAAATTCCTTGAACTCTCACTCTTTCCACACAATTCTCACATGTTCACTTGAAGGTTCCCTCACTTTCTTGTATTTGCTTTCCAACCAAACAAGGAGGATCCTTTCAAGAAAGGGAATTTCGCTACCATAAAAAATAGACAAGGTAAGGATCTGTTTCCTCTAGTTTTTCGCACACATGTCACTTTCTCAATCCGAAAATGAGATTCAAATCTCATTGGACTTCGAGAATGATAGAACAACCACACTTCCTACTATTTTCTTGGAAAATGACTTGGGGTTTTTAAGAAGCCCTTGAAGTCGACTAGTAAGGGGGAGTACATCCTTCATGTTTTCGACCACCACATGTATCTTTGCTTATCTTAGGTTTTATTTTACTTCATGAGTGAAATGAAGGGGTTTTCACCCAAAAACCCTAGAAGCCGAATGGTTTAAGATCAAGTGATGCCCTAGAAATCCACACACACTCAAGAACATGAGATAGAGTTTTTAGTTACTTTTTCTAATATAGTATGCTTGGATTTACAACATGCTAGTATTTCTTTACGTGAATTTTTGTAAGTATACGCTCAACTTACTTTTGGCTAATGCTTGTATATATTTGTGTAAATCCTTTCATTGTTTCGATTGCTTTGTTTGCTATCTCTTGACTGTTTGTTTGAATATACTAATATGATCTTGAGTAAATCTATGGAAGGAATTAAATGCTTCGGATTTGTGATGAAAATGCCATGAAATATTAATATAAGTTTCAGTTTTCACTTGATTAAGGTTGATGGTTTATGCAACATGATGTTTCGGTTTGAACATGTCTTGGAAGTTTCGGACCTTGGTTAAAAACCTATGATTTCATGTTTTGTTTCACTATGTTTTGATTTCTATATTATATGCTTGAAGTTTGGAACATGTTTAATTGATGATTCTTCTTGTTTTTGTGCCTATGAGTTTCGGCCTAAGCAAGTTCTCATGATTCCATGTATGTGTTTTGATATCTCATATGGTTTATGTTATCATGCTATGAAATGAACATGTTATGCTTGGTTATTTCATGCACGACATTTTGCATGTCATATGTCAAGTGTAGGTTCGCATGTTATAAGTCTCATGTCACATGCATTTGGGAAAAGTGTTTTCAAAGAAAAGAGTTTAAAAGTTTTATCACGACCCCAAGTGCTAGGGCGGGGGAATGTCCTAGTAGAACTCCTCTGTCCACTCTGGTGTGCTTAAGAATGGAGTGGTAACCCCTGTGTCGACAAAGTACCATCGATGAGCCTCGAGTGGATTCTTTTCAAAGGATACCAGAGCAAGGAAGTGCCTAATGTTAGTGGGTGCGTAAGGCATGCAATCTGACGAAATAAGGTCGAGTTAATATGAATATCTGTTTATGACGTATTCATCGTAGTGTATGGACAGTTGATGGTGCAGTAACTATCAGGAACACGCGATGCTAAGGGGAATCGTGTTGTGTCCACCCTCTGAATAAGAATATGAGCCTATGTGTTAAGGATCACTCGATGCAAATCTTGTGACATGTTCTGATAAGGCAAGTTCTGATTAAGTTCACGTGATTAAGAAAAAGTTAAGAAGTTTTATGAAAAGCTAAAGTCTCTGTTACAAGTCTCTTGAAAATGGTCAAGTACATAAGTCAAGTTCTGGTCAAAGGCATAAGTCAAGTACATGTCCATGCACGCATTTCATGATATACTTTTTGTATGCTTGTGTTAACTATGCTATGTTGTGTGATTATATGCTGAGATTTCTTAATATCTCATTGTGGTAGTTTCCACTACCATTTCTCAACTGGAATGGTAGAAGTTGTTACAGGTACCCCGGATACCCAGGAAACATGAACCCAGATGGTTCCTTGATAGAGGGCGAGTACACTGTTCAGGCTTGTTATGACTACACTGTTGATGCATTAATACATACAACTAAGCTTCTCAGGGAGATCTTAAATGGTATTAGTGAGACCGAGATCGATGCTATGATCTATCAACCCTCAAAGAATCTAAAGTTTTGGTGGAATATGAACCAGCTGTCTACTTATCTGGAGCGAGCCTCAAAGGCCTCGGTTGACGCAAAGGTCGTGGCAAAGGAATTAGGTTTAATACCATCCGAGCCTTAGCGATCCCATGTGGTCTTTTGGTGTCTGTCTCCTGATGGGACAATGTTTATGAAGAGTACGGGAAGTTGAGTTATTTTATGGAATAAAGAAGAAGGAAAACAAGACGTATGGTTTTAGACCTCAACTTTTGTGGAACTACGTTTTGAGGAGGTCCCGTGTTTTGGGAGTGTTAAACTATATTTGGGATGTTATACCTTTATGATACATGTTTACGTTTTGGACAATGTTTGGGATATGATATTAGTACGGTGCCATGTGCTTTGCAACTGCTTATCGCGTTTCTTAAATTATCTGAATTTTGGTGTTTTTTCACTGCTACGTTATTGCATACTGCTAGTGTACTTAGGTGCATAGCATATTACCTGTCATGTATGAGGGGTGTGTAGTCTTGTGTTACATGTCCTTGTGTCTCAGTCACCATCCAATCCGAAGCGGAGGCTGGGGGTGCCACATGAACCTCAAGGAGTAAGGAAAGCTTGTCGATGGGTGCCTCCTGATCAAGGAATCCTGAAGCTACATGTGGATGGGGCATTGTTTGCAAACCAAAGAAGTGCAGGGGTGGGAGTTTGTTCTAAGAGATGCAAAGGATGAAGTAATCCCCTCGGCTTGTAAACAGGAAAATGAGGTTAGTGATCCTATTGAGATTGAGATGCTAGCAATCTTGAGAGGCTTTCAGATATGCTTTCCTCTTGGGATAACACAATTGGTTATTGAGAGTGACTCTTTGCTTACGGTGAATGGAGTACAGAATGAAAGAGCATCAATATCACTTCATGGAAATCTTGTGCTGTAGATCATGCAACTTATGATGAGACTTTCAAACTGCTTTATACAACATAGTAGCCATTTAGGAAATGATGCAACTCATGGGATGGCTAAACATGCTTGGAATATTGATGATTTGATATTTTGGTGGGGTTCTTATCTTGATTGTATTGTCCAAGTTATTTTGTCTGATTCTATGTTGTAATCTTTTCAAAGTATTGAATAAAGTTTTATGTTATAAAAAAGAAGAAGATATTTACATCCATGAAAGACGAAAGTAACATGCATTGGATAGGCTGAAGCTGTGCCAGCATAAAAGGTTTTTTTTTTTTTTGAAATAGTATACTGCATTGGATTTTAATTGAAGAGAAAGTATAGATTTGATACATATAGGGATCTCATCAGCAGAGATGATGCTATGAGCATTTTTGCTTAAAACATGTGCTAGGGAGTTGAAGGCTTTTGTTGTATGCCTCACAGACCAATTGGTGAAGGAGTTGAAAGTAGATTTTGTATCCTTGATCAAAATTCCAACATATGAATCTGTAGATGTTGTGGCCTTGAGGCAGTTAACTAGTTGTAGAGAAACACCTTCCATGATTAGTTCCTGCCACCCTAGTGACTTACAGAAGAGGGATGCTTGAAAGGCAGCAAAGGCCTCAGCTAGCAAAGAATCTGGGAAGAGTGGATAGTTCATTCTAAAGGTGGCTCTCACCTTACCTTCCCAATCTCGGATCACGGCCCCTGTCCCCACCTTGTAGTTGGTTTTCTCGAGGGCAGCAGCCTAGTTGAGGTTCAGGTGGCCTCTAGGGGGAGCTTCCCACTGAGAAAGGCTACTACAAGCAGTAGAGGATTGGTTGGTTAATTGTTAGACCTGGTTAAAAACTTCAAGTAGAAGCTTGACTGATTGGAGAACATGATGGGGATGGAGGAAAACATTATTGAAAACAACCTCATTCCTGCATTTCCAAAGCTTCTAAGCAGTGAGTGCAAATTCCATCATCTCCTCATCTTCTAAGATTTCAAGAAACATTTCCATCAAGCTTTTGAAAGACTGAGCACATAGGTTGGATTTTTGGATTTTCTTAACACTGTGGCTCCAAACATCCTGAGCTAAGGAACATGTCCATAGAGCATGTACAACTGTTTCAGGATGTAGCTTGCATATTGGACATGACTCATTAGGAATGGCCCTTTTTTTATAAAGATTGGCTTTGGAAGGGATGGCATCAAGACAGGCCCGCCAAAGGAAAGTTTTAATAGCATTTGGGATCTTTATTTGCCTGAGTTTGGTCCAAGGAACTACCTCCTTGAGGGGATCAGAGCACTGACCCCATTTTTGTTGCTCCATCTCCAGCTTAAGGTAGTCAGCAATTTTGATAGTAAATTGGCCCAAGGGGGAGCATCTCCAAATCAGTTTATCTGGGCTTGAGTAGGGTCTGAGAGGAATTTTTCTAAGTAGCTTTGCTTTTGTGCTAGTGAAGATGGCTTTGACTAATGGTAGGTTCCATTGGCTGGAGGACTTATCAATAAGTATAGCAACTTTTGAATCAGCGGGCAAAAATCTGAGTGTGCTCTATGGTTTGTAGGTGGATTGCTAAAGTAGCCACTTGCCATTCCATATCTCCACAAATTCTCCATCACCAATACGCCATATAAGGCCTTCCTCCAATAGATGTTTTGCAGAGATAAAACTCTGCCACAGGAAAGAGGAGTGGTGGCCTTTATGGGCAGTGAGGAAAGAGCCATTCTTGAAGCATTTCTCTTTTAGTACCCAGACAGCAAGAGAGGTTGGGTTGGAGATGATTCTCCAACACTGTTTTTCTAGTAGAGTACAATTGACAATTTCAAAATCCTTAAGACTTATGCCTCCTTTTTTTATTTTATTTTATTTACTCATCTGTTTTCTTGAGGCCCAATGGATCTTGTGTTTTGGAAATTGTTGTCCCCACCAGAAAGACCTCACCTGCTTGTTAAGATCTTGGAGTAACTACTTGGGTAATTTGAAATTTCCCATACTATAGGTTGGAATGGCCTGGATCACTGATTTGAGTAAGATTTCTTTACCTGCTTGTGAATGCAGTTAATTTTCCAGCAACTCAGTTTTGCTTGTACTCGATCTAGATTACCTTTAAAGGATTGTGCCCTGGAATTGCCAACTAGAGTTGGAAGACCCAAGTATTTCTCATACGAGTTAGTACCTCGAATGCCAGCAATATTTGTGACTATCTCTCTGGTTTGTTCTCTGGTGTTTATGCTGAAAAAGATGGAGGCCTTGTTTGTATTGAGTCTTTGGCCTGATGCTCTCTCATAGGTGTCCAGCAGATGGTAGAGTTGGCTCCATTGAATGGAATTTGCTTTGCAAAATAGGAGAGTCATCTACAAAAAACAGGTGGTTAATACGCAAATGATGTTTTCGAATTGGTAATCCTGAGATGAGGCCAGTCTCTTCAACTTTGTTAAGGAGGCAACTTAGAGCTTCTATGCATAATATAAGAGATAGGGAGAAATGGAATCCCCTTATCTAATGCCTCGAGTGAGACTGAAAGAGGGTTGGGGCATACCATTTATGAGGAGATCAGAGTTAGGTTACAGAAGTAACACATCTTATAATGAGATCTATCCAAGTTGTTGAGAATCCCATAACCTGCATGACAGATTACAAAAACTCCAACTCAATTTTATTATAAGTTTTGCTCATATCAAATTTTAAAGCCATATAACCATTATTCCTTTTTAGCTTAGTCTTCATAGTGTGTAGAGATTCAAACGCAACAATGACAGCATAGAAGTGGGATGCATGCGCATTGATATTCGTGAATTGGATTATTCTAGAGTAGTAGTAGTAGTGGAGGAAAATGATCAGAGGCTATCATATTGGAGATCACTTCTTCGGTGCATCAATGTGATTGGCCATTTAGCAGGTGTGCGTACGTACGTCATTACCACGTAATGCATGACGTCCTTTGGTAATGGATCAAGAAATTAAGGCGATCAGGATATATAGTGAAATTAAAAAAAAAAAAAAAAAAATCTATACGTTGTAAACGAACTTTTGAGCCGCTTAACAATCTTTCGCTAATTACTTTCGATTTGAATTGTAATTCCATTATGAATTTAAATTAGGATCTAACTTATGGTTAAATTCTGACTTGAGGAAGCGCTTCTGACCGATTGTCGTCTAGAAAACAATTTTCCGATTACCCTTCCTATACATACATGACACATACAATGCACCAGCTTCCGCGGATCATCTATAGTGTCAGATATTCACATGGACAAGTAAACATCGCCGCCGCTTCAAAACAAAAGCTTATCCACACAAACGAAAGGCTTATCCACATTCTCGTGTGATTGTGTTTTGCTGTGCACCATCTACCTATGTCCTACGCTTTCAGTTTCAACAAAATAATTATGTATGATCTCACTTTTAAAGAGGAATAATGATATTCTCTCTCAAGTTTTCAAGTAAAGATAGACATAAAAACTCTCCAAAAAATATTGCTAACCATATATATTTTTTAGACGACATTATAAATAGTTATGGTATAAATCAACCCATTTATTTTCAAGGTACCAATCTCGATGATATCATGATCAGAAGCTGTTTGCCATCAACCCATATATTTTCCATCATTCTTGTTCCTATATATAGTATAGTAGGAACTAGGAACTAGGAACTAGGAAGAGATTAGAAAATGGCTTCTAACATGGAGGATAGTATGATCCCTGAAATGGAAATGGAGATAATTAGGAAAGATTTGCTCAGAAAGTCTGTGAAAGGCGAATGGGCAGGAGTTATTGACATCTATGAGAAGCACCCTCATGCCCACAAGGCAAAGCTCACAAGGAATGAGGACACAGCATTACACATGGCTGTCTCCAATGACAAACAAGAGACTGTAAAGCAACTTATGAACATAATTTCCAGTCATCATGAAGAAGGCAAAGAGGCACCTGAAATTAAGAACAGGCAAGGGAATACCCCTCTCCATGTTGCTGCATCAATGGGGAGTGAGATTATGTGCGAGAGCATAGCAGGAACATGTCAACTTGGTTCATCATTTATAGCTGCTCGTAATTGTAAGGGAGAGACTCCCCTTTTCTTGGCAGTGCTATGTGGCAAAAAAGATGCATTCCTTTACCTTCACAATCTCTGTCAGAAGTATAAACTTAATGGCTATGACTTTTCATGGCGGAGCGATGATGATGACACTATTCTTCACGCTGCCATTACTGTAGAACGTTTTGGTAGGTATTATAACATCGCATTTAGACATCTGATCGTTTAGTTGTACTTCGTTTATTCTCAGTCACTTTCTTCTTGCAATAGAGATTTCATTATAGAGATGTTAGAATTCACGTTGTCTACATCCTAATTTATATATAATATATATATATTCTAAAACATGTATTTAATTTAATTTGCACATGGCAGATTTGGCATTTCAAATAATTCACTTGTACCCAAAACTAGTAGACTCCATCAATAAGCAAGGATTCTCTCCTCTCCATCTGCTAGCCGACAAGCCTTCCGCTTTTGAAAGTGCAACTATATTTGCATTAATCGCAGATTATATCATTTACAGAGGTAAGGATTGCTAAATTTTTTTTATGCATTAAGTTTATTTTAATCAGTGTATTGAATTCAATCATCTTTAGTAGTCACATCGACTTATGCGTAATATTTTTTAGTGGCTGCATAAGTCAATCACTTAAATGGAAACTCAGTTTAATTAATATATATATATATATATATATATATATATATAACAAATGAACCGCGCAAACGTACAACTTATTAATTAAGATGTTATTGAGAAACAAGGGTAGGAGTTCTTGATTGCTTAATTGCTAGCTGTAATGTTCTAATAGAAGGCCCAAATCACATAGTCTATACTCTAAAAGGACTAGTCAATAATATATTTAGAGTCTTATTGGAACCTTATAAATAGCAAGAACTTCTCATTCGCAAGCAATGTGAGATCCCATACATCACCTATCCTTATCCATATCATATTGGTTATTACACTAGCTACTGCCAAAATGCATTTTACAACAAAAATAGTAAAAGATCTTAGAATACATAAATTAGCCACATGGACAAATATGTAGGATCGGAGCACATGCAGATATTATAATTAAATTAATGTTTAAAGCAATATATATGGCAATTAATATCCGTATTGTAAGGCCAAATTTTGAGACAAAAAAAATAAATCTTCATAGGAATATAGAGAGTTCCATCTTGATTAATTTTTAAAATTTGGATGTACCTTTCGGAAATACACGTACTTCGACTAGGGAAACCGTATGTTCACATGGCCTCCTTTATGCATCTCTTTGTTGTTTTTTTTTTTTCTAAGTTACAAAATTCTTAAGATAGCGGTCTATTATATATATATATATATATATAATATATATATATATAGCTCCATTATCTTGATTGCTCTTTATTCATGGAGTTGGCTTGACATAACAAAGCTTTTCATTATTATGATCATGTGTATGCTATGTGCT
The DNA here is from genome assembly GCF_001411555.2 of Juglans regia. NCBI lineage: Eukaryota > Viridiplantae > Streptophyta > Magnoliopsida > Fagales > Juglandaceae > Juglans > Juglans regia. The sequence continues at coordinate 14,388,202 of NC_049908.1, forward strand.
AGTGATTAGACAATTAATCTTTTCTTAAATTCTAGTTACTATCAGATCAAAACAGAAACGAGGGCATACAAACTTAGAGAATCCTGAAATACAAAATGTTCCACATGAGCGAGGACATCAAGGTAAACATAGTCTACCGAGAAAATCTATTTGCTTATTAACACATCAAAGACGTTACTGAAGTTGAATTCTTCTACATCAGTTAACATAAAAATGTATTTGCATTTTAAATCTTTTATTACTATAATCGATTTAACAATAAATGGAGTGTTTACTCACAATTTTGTAAATAGGAGAACTCTATTCTATTTATAAGTAGGTGTTTTGATGAAAGGGATTTCTTTATCTTCTTTCTTTAGGGTGGTGGGGGGAAATGTAACTACCCTATTAAAAATAGCTTATCCATTGCTTAAAAAATCTAAGCTAATGATAAATGGTGGATTAGCCATTATTTTAGCACTATCGATCCTTCCAAAATTTCTCAATGAACAATGACATGCATGTGTAATCCAAACTTAATACCACTAGTGTTCATTCGTATGCTTCATGACATTTATTCATGCTATGTGACAGATATTCATGGCATGGCTAAAAAATCCCAAATATAACAATCATATAATTATAGCATGGTTCACTTATATGAAATTTACCATTTTATAGACTGTAATACACTAAGAGTAAGTTAGAAGCTAACTTATAAATTTCTTCATGCACAAAAATAGAACGGGCTGAAATTATAGATATTCTAAGGTTAGAAATTCTCATTTAACGTTGAAAAACAAAACTTACTAGTTCTAGAGCTTTATTTGTAAAATTGCCCATTAACTCTTGGAAATTTACAAATAGATCCCTAAACTTTCAAACATTACCAACGGCCCAAACTTCACCAAATTTCATATACTTCAAGTATTTTCCATTCTAAGTCCATCAATGAACTTAGAATTGGCAAAAACACACATCTAATATAAGACCCCTGCCATGGTCGAAACTTATAAACCCTATTTTCCCTTTATGTGATTTTTGGATCCTTGTTGCATACCATTTACACTCTGATCCGAATTTTATGTTTGACCAACATTAAAATACTAGTTTAGTAACATGTTAAGACACCATCCATACAATCATAATGCCATATACTTGTCATGTGAAGCAAACAACTCAAAACATAAAAATCATGCAACCTAAAACCTTAGTTTGGCATTTCTAGCATCTCTCTTGCAATTGACTTCAAGAACCTTAATAAAATCACAAAACCTTTCTTCTATCATTCTAAGCACTCATCCCTAGTTGACAATATATAACATCAAGCAATAAAAGTTCAAGATAACACAAGATAAAGATCAGTTTTGTGCCCTATACCCTAAACTGATTCTTTCATGCTTTGTTTTAGGCTATATTGACTAGATCCATAGGTAGCATGCATGTTTTCATGAGCTAAATCATTCACACACTTCATATACATGTCCTAGTTAGGTCTTAGTATCATTTTACAACATATCATAACAAATTCCAACATTAAAAAAAGCAACATACCAAGATCCTCAAAACATGCATCAAACAATATATCCTTGCATGTTCATCAAAACTCAACCTAAAAACCAAATAACAAGGCTCAAAATCCAACTCATATCATAGATTCAACTCTCATTAGAAAGAGTTTATAGGATCCAATCAGGGATCTAAGATTCTAGAGTTCAAAGAATCAGCTTAAATAAAGGATTTCATGCTTAAAGGTTTCGGTTTTCATCACCCTAACGAAGCATGCAAACTTTTCTAATAAAGCCTGTTGTGCTATTAATAAATCAAAATATTTTCACTCCAACAAAATACTAACTTTATTAGAACCGATATATTTGGGATCAAACAATACCTCAATACAAAATTCCCAAGGCATACAAAGCATGCTTTGTAATGCCCCGTTCCCGCATGGGGTCAGAGAGTTACCTCTTATCACTTAAACTCACATTCTAATAATATATTTATAGACTCCAAATTCTCAATATCATATAAAAATTTTGATTCAAACTAATTTCCTCAATTTAATCAATCTCCCAAAATGCCAAGTCATTAGTACACAACAAAAATTCTTAACAAAAATCACCAATACTCATGGAAACCATCTTTGCTTAATCCACTATGATTAAAACTATCTCACCTATACTCCATAATCTTGATCCTCAGTTGAAATATCAAAATCATCTGAAAAATATTGTTGAGATAAAGGGTGAGTTATCAACAACTCAGTAAGCAGAGAACATATACTAGTATGTAAACATGAGCATTTATAGAGTTTGGAATGCAAAACAAAATATTTACTTTCAGAATGCAAAATCAGAACATTTGCTTTTAGAATGCAGAATCAAAACATGTTATCAAAATATCAGAGTGAAGTTTTCAAAAAACATCTTATTCAAAAATCCTTTGGCATATCAAAAACTGAAACATCATCGTCATATCATATCAGAGCATCACATCGAGACAGATACCATGTTTAACCCCCGTGATATTGTTATAAACCACCATTATACCTGTGGCAGGGCCGTATGCCACTATTATACCCATGGTGGGGTTGTATGCCATTATTATACCCATGGCGGAGCCATATACCATGTTTAACCCCTGTGGTAGGGTTATAAACCATCATTATACCTGTGACGGAGCCGTATACCACTATTATACCGGTGGTGGGGTCTTAACAGAGATAGAACAGAAGCAACATCAAAACTGGATCATATTCAGATACAAAATCAGAAATTTATGCTAAGGTTTTCAGATGACACATCATATAAAAATAGAGCAATGAACAGATTTAAATCATTTCACATATTATAAAACCAATTCGGAAAATCCTTGCATTACATACACAAATTTTCATAAACTTCATACTCGCTCTTTTTGCATAGTTCAGAAACAAAATGAACAAAATTAGCTCATGTCTACACCAATCATGGCAAAAAATACTTTCTCTTATACATATTTCATGCATATGTAGAACACATATCTGAGATAGTTTTCAGATTTCTTTTCAAAACAAACATGCATATTTTCAAAATCAACATCGTTTCATTTTCTTTGTATGCAAAGTCTATTATAGGAACCTCGCTTACCTGAACTTCTTAACTCTTATGAATCTTTTCACTATTGTGTCGAATGAATATCAATTGTCACCTATACAGAATACTAAACGCTACTAAGCTTCTAAAAACACTTGTTAAACCTCACCATTTACTTAAATTCATATTACGAAAATAGTTTTGAAAAAATTATTTAGCTATCAGAAATCTAACAAATTCTCATCAGTCAAAGTATATTCTTAACTTATTATATTATAATTTTATCAAATATGGCTAAACAACTTAAATTCATTTAAAAAATTATCTCAATCATATTTAAAACTCATATATCTAATAACTATTATTGAAATTATAATTAGTACTGCTAACATATAATGTAGCAGGAAATCGAAAATTTCTTAAACAATAGTAATTCATAAAATATCTTTAATAATACTTATATTAAAAATCATTGCAAACAACTAATAATATCTAATTTAAAACCATACACGATTTATTTCATATAATAGGCTTAAAATGTTTGAAATAAAAGATCAAATACTTACAATTCACTAGCAAAATCAAATTGTAAAAATTTATAATAAGTAATATAATTAAAGTCTTTAAATATTTTCTGTGAAATCAAGTTTATGGCTAATATTTTTATTAGAATAAGATCATGCCTAATTTAAAAATACCAAAAAAAAAAACCTAAATTAAAATAATACATTAATCTCTTAATACAATAAAATAAAGTTCATTAAAAATCGTTGACATAGTTTTTGAAAAATACAACGAATCTAATTTAAACATCAAGCTCATATGAAATCAGCTCATTTAAAATATTTCATCAGTTTCTGAATTATAATTGCCAATCTATACTTTTAATTTACAACCTAATAAAATAATTATATCGAATTTAAATAATATAAATAGCTGCAAAATCATTTAGTAAGATAGACTTAAATCGGTTTTAAAGTATTTAGAATTAAAATCTTATTATTTACTACTGAAATTAGTTGTAAAATATTTAGTAATTTAATTTGAATACATAAATATAAATTCTTATATTTCAAACAAAGCCCACTTAAAACAAGTTTAATGTAAAAACCAGTCCTATATGAAACCATCTAAAATGACAAGGGCGTTATAGAAAAATAAAAACATGAACATGCATGTGCTCTTTGGGTATGGCTGGAAACAGGAAATACGTGAAGCAAAAGTGAAACGAACCTTGGACCAAAACTGTGCAATGCAGGAGACAAACTCACAGAGAGAGGATGAGAGGCGCGACGGGATAGTGAGCTGGGTAGAGGTCGATGGTGGTGAGCAAGGCGACATGTCATTGGAAGATAGAGAGAGAATGATGAGAGAGAGAGAGAGAGAAGTGAGATGTTACCAAGAGAGTGGTGGCTTGGGGTGGCGGCAGATCGTGGAGTGGCACGTTGGTGGCGGAAGGGTTGTTAGTTGGCATTGTTAAGCTTCACTGACATGTCACGGGGCTGCAAAATTGAGGTGGGGGAAAGTGGTTTTATTGCTCTGTTTCAGAGGTAAAAAACTGGGGACATGCAGTGGCTTGAACGGTGGCTTGATGGTGTAGGGGCAGTGCGGTGGATGAGTTCTTTGTTGCACCAAGGTAGAGCGAAAACTTCTGTGGTGGTCTTGCTGGCAATTGGGTTGTGGGGAAGAAATCGAGAGAGGGAGGAGGCGTGAAGGAGACTCATGGTGTCGCAACATGGGTTGGTTCAGGGGTGAGTGGCTGATAGTGCTTGAACAAGGCTGGGCTTCACGGTTGTACCAGTGGCTTCCGTCAAGAAGGTTGGTGGGTATCTCAGGTCCACGTCGGCAGCAACTGCTTCGTAGTGGTTTTCTGGTGGCGGTACATGTGGTGCAGCATGGCATTGCATGGTGTACGGAATGATTGTTGGAGGAGATTCACGGTGTAGAGCTATTGGCTAATTTTGTCGTGCAGTGGCAGTGGCAATGGTAGTGAACTGTGGTGGCTGCATGGCGCTCGGCGTCTCACTGAGTGGCGTTCGTGTGACTTTTCATGGCATGGGCATGCTCTGTTATGTGAGTGTAAAAATAGAAATGTGTTGTTCTGGTTGTTCCGTGCAACAGTAGTTTTTGTTTGGACCTAACGAGGTCGACAGTGCTATTGGTGGGTGCGATGCAAATCGACTTCAACGTGGGGGCTTGTTCCAGAGGAGGTGGTTTGTTGCGAAGAAATATGAAAGGGGCTTCTATGCGTTCAATGCCGACGATTACAAACTGATAACATGCATATCCATGATTTATGAAGAGGAACAATATGACACGGGTATATTCCACTACGTTCATTCTATTAAAGAATAATAGATAAAATAATAATAACAATAATATATGATAAAATAATTGAAATTTGATAAAATTCATAACAGTAATATATGAGAAAATAAAATATTTAAATAAATTACTAAAATAGCAAGCCCATAAAAATATTCGATATCGGCCAAAATATAATTTGGACCCACAATCAATATAAAAGAAATACTTGAAAATTTCTTGGGTTCTTCATTTGTATAAAACCCTTAAAAAAAAAAATTTCAAGAAACAGCTTGGTGCTGGACCTGGGTGTTACAAGCTAACCAAAACATCATGTCCATACCAACAATATTCAGCCATCAAAACTTTGAGGAAAATAAACTAACACACTACTAATAAGATCATGACCTAAGGTAACATAAAATAGAAGAGATGAGGTTAGAAGACTAGACTTACAAGTTTTGAGTATTCAAGAGAAAACCTAGCACCTTCCCCTCAAAGTTCTCACTCTGGTCGTTCTCTAAAATGCCAAAGTATGAAAGTTGGCCTTGTGTGTGTAAGTTAACCGAAATGGTATGAGGGACTGACGATAGGAGAAGAGGAAAGGCTGACTTGAGCTGGTTATGGTAGGTCATGCTAAGTGGGAGAGCTTGCTTGCAAGCTTGGACAAAGTATTGGGCGATTTTGGGCTAAGTGCTGGCCGAATGTGTGGGGTGATGGAAATGAGTGATGTAGCTGGAGTTTAAGTACACTATTTGGGCTGACATGAGGGTACAATTTGGTCATGGAGTGGTCAATCAATGGTGTCTTTCTTGTGGGAGGATCCAAGTGATGGAGGCCATTTGGTTGAAGAAAAGACTCTAACACCCGACTACACCTATTTCGGGTTTAGTTGGGGTTTCTAGCTTCAACTCAATTAGGGTTGGTCAATGGAAGGTACCATGGTATAAGAGAGTGGATGATAGTGTAAGAGAAGTACTCGGAGTGAGATGTAACCCGAGTAGGCTAATTTGGCATTTGGGGTTTCAGTTTCTCTAATGGGGTTTGGGGTCTCAAACTTTTGAGAGCTGGCCAAGAGAGTACATGGTTGGTTGGAAGAGTGTGGTAGGTGTAAGAAGGGCATGGTCATGTAAGAGAGCATGTAGTTTGATTGATTCTGACTCAATCTCTTTACATAAGTGTACTTCAATTTACATGTATAAAGTGAATTCCAAATGGAGGGTGGTGATGATGCCATGTATCCAATGAGATTTCCTAGTGATTCTATGCTAATTTGGACATCCTACATGGCGATGTAATGTCTGATTGGTCACTAACACTCTTGATTGGCCCATGTCAACCGAAAATCTCAAAACTTGTTAATTGCTCCATAAAATCCTAAGAATTCCTACGAGTCTAGTGGTGCAATGTTTTTCATCTAATTATGATCTTAAGTGCCTCAATAAATAAATAAGGCGATTTGTTCTCTTAGCATATCATAATTCGACTAATGCTGACAAACTAAAACTTAACCGATTGTTCGATCCATGAAATCCAACTAGGTTTTTTAGACATACCTCGAGTTCAAAGAAATTCCTTCATCTTATATTTTTTCTTTTCTATATATGATTTTTCTAAGAAATGTCCACCTATCTTTTGAGCTTTATACTCCTACAAAAAATAGTTAGTTTGTGCCCACCACCACCTCCAAGATGAATTTTTGGATATCCATTGCTCCCATAACTTGGATAGGTTGTTTAATGTACCACTCTATTGTTTTAAAATGATGAACAAAGAAATGAACCAACAAAGATTGAGAAAGTTATCATGATTTAATCTTTAATCTCAGATGTCCTTATAACGTAGAACTTTGGTGAAGTTTCTTTTTTAGGTATTACAATGAATTACTTCTCTTGTATAAGCTCCCGAGCAACACATACGCTACAATAATCACTACAAGAAAAATAAGTATTTGTTACAGATTATTTGCGACGATAATAACTATTTGCGATAAAAACAGACTTATTTTAACAGGAAATAGTTATTTTCGTAGGAAATAGCTGACCACAAATAAGTAGTTTTCTTGTAGTGAATATTTCTCATTGTTTGTATAGTCGCCAAACATGGGATGGAAAAAACTTCTTTGACTTATACATATGCATGTTAGTATATAACCCACAGAGCTACCACTTGTACTAAAAAGTAAAAAATAATTCAATATCTATATTTACGATGTGAATTGTGTGGGGTATGGAGCTTAATCACTAAGGAAGCACGCTCACACTATTCAACTCTTTTTATACATCAGACACTAGCCATATATTTTCTTCCACCCATATAACACTCTAGTTTAATTCTTTAAATCCAAATAATTTGTAAAAAAAAAAAGTATATGGGTGTATTGTACAATATACTTGTATGCGATGTGCATTCATTTGTCATTTGTAAAATTATGAATATAGTCTTCACATGGTTTTCTCTATATCACAAATTCTAACAGTTCCCAAACAGAAGCATAAATGGGTCACCCAAGTCATGAACGAACTTGTAGAACGTACTTTAGTATATGAACTAGCAAGAGGGACGAACCCCGACATGATTATTAGGTTTGAGATGCTGGGGGATCGAAAAACTCCAATCTTTGGGAATAATAAAGGTATTCCCCTATCCTTCTTAATCCTTTTTCATTAGCTCATAAAGTTTACTATCAAGTGATGTGCAAGGATATTTATTTAAAGATAGGGTAAAGGGTTTCTAGGATACTAAATTGCTAGTTATGCATTGAAGAATGACGGGATGCATAAGATCATTGACAACATATATGACAAGACATTTACATATACGCATATTGTCAATGGATACTTATGTTTGTTAAAATAAATAAATTTCATTGTTATTATGTCCATTTTAGTCATTTTCATGCATGTTTATGTAGTTGGCTTAATGTTGGACTAGTGTAATGTTATCATTGAGTCATTTTGAGTGCTCACTAAGGTAAAACATTAAAGATGGAAGGTTCTAGGTGGCTTCGTTGATAGACCCACAAATTTTCCCTTCTTGCTCTCTTAGACTCTATACATTTTGAGGACTTTTCCTCTTCTTTCTATGGGGCTGCATCTTCCATGTGTTACACAAAAAAAATCCGCTTAAACAAAATTCTCTCTATCTTATTTCATATGTTAACATAGTGGTATCAAAGTAAGGTTTGGATCAAAAGTTGGCTAGGTGTGAAGATTTGAAGTGGGAAAACAAGCATTGAAGAAGACAACAACAATGACACGTAGAGAGAATCAAAATATGAGAGCCCAACACTATCATTTATTCTTTTCAATGGAGAAAAATATGGTTTTTGTTATGTGAATATGAGAACTATTTTTATTTCATATGATTTTTGGGAATATGTGGGAAGATGGGTACGAAGAACCGGTGGATGCTACAACTTTGACGAATGCTCGAAAGCAACAATTGAAGAAGCATAGGAAGAAAGACGCAAAAGCCTTAGGCCCTATTTGGATGTTGAGATGGTTTCATTTCATCTCATCTCATTTTATCTCATCTCAACATCTAAATAATACTCAAACACTATTTTCAATTTCAAATTTTTAGCTTTTTCTTCTAATCATTACAACTTTCCTAAACTTTCAAACAAAACACAAAAAATAATTCAGGTTTTTCAAATCACAAAACAAAAATTGTATTAAAAATTATATTATAACAATATTTTAGCTTTACAATATTTTTATTTAACCTTTTCTTTTTCCTTTGCCAAAACCCCATAAAACATCTTAACTCAAATTATTTCATTACTATTGATAAAGTATTTCACTACTATAAACATATTTCTCATCTCATCTAAACATTCAAACGAGGCCTTAACCTTGATTAAACAAGGTGAAAATCTTTCTAAGGATCATCAATGCAATCAAAGAAAAGGAGCATAGAGGCACATTGAAGGTAAGAACTATAATACTTCAATCATTGAGAACATATTTTGAAAATATAAAGATGGAAGAAATGGAGTTGTTGAAAGTCTAGTTTCTTTAGACTTATAGAAGTTTTGAATCAAATGAAGATATATGAAGAAAATATTTTGGCCAAAAAATTGTAAAAAAAATTAATTAGTTTGCAGGATAAGTGTGAAGAAATTAATAAATTGACTAGTTGAGTGTTGAAGAGTTGATGGATTCAATTAAAACATCTGAGCAAAAGATGAGTAGGCGCTCCAAAAAATCAATTAAAAATGCATTTCAATCTAAATTCAATGTTAATTCAAAAAATCAACATTGAGTTTAGATTCATTTAAAAGTGAGTCTTCTAGTAGTGGAAGACATGAAAGAGGAAGATAAATGAGTAATTTTGATAGAAGTGGAAATGTGGAGTCCACTCAACGAAAATGTGGAATTTGTAAAATAATTAATCATATTGATAAAGATAGTTGATTTCCAAAACAACCTCAATGCCATAATTATAAAAATTTTGGACATATTAAAAAAAGTGTCGGCTTGAAAACAATGAACAAGCAAATGTTTTTGAAGACCAAGTGTGAGGACTGTGCCAAAGCAAGGGAAAGAGACCCCTTCCCATGGGCAAGGTGCCATGGAAGATTAGGCAGCGGTCAGGCAAAGTGTAGGTGGTCAAAAATAGGGCGAACAACACTATGTAGAAAGTCTGGCTGACACATCCCAGCACATAGTGATAAAGGACATTTCACCCCATGATTAACAAGTAAGGATTGTGCTCACCATACTCGAGCGAGAATGAAGAGCTGAAGATGCTGGTAGTTCTGGAAAAAGACGATCCCTAGTAAAGAACGAGCTACGGACGAAGGGTGGGCAATGGTCAAAGGACGACTAGCGATCAAGGATGGGACCGATTCAGATGTGAGGAATTTTTGGGATTATGAGGAGATGCTCAAAGGTGGCAGGTGTTGTATGCTGAGGTGCATACTCCATTTGAGACATCACGTTTGGAGTGAGCCTACAAATGAAAAATATTACAAACCTACAAGCCATATCATTTGATCTCAAAGGTATGATCCGGCGCTATTTGAGAGACCCTTACTAGAGGAAGGCTGCGGGATTGGACCCAAGGAAAGCCATAGGAATGTGCATGCCTTGATCCATTAGTCATTCGAAATATACCATTCTTCAAGTCTAGAGGACGAATGGACATCTAAGATCAATAACTCCTATTCAAGCGTATCAGAATAATGTCAGAAGGACACCTGATGGTCTCGTCCTATAAAAGGATTTGGACAATGGACAAAATCTCACTTTTGAGATCGTAAAGTGTTGGATCTTCTTTGGAGCCAGATCTTCAAAGAAAGCATGTGACTTCAAGGGTGTGACTGAGGGCAGCGCTAGCGCCAACACCACCGTAGTATCTTTTAGGTAGGTTAGTTATAAAGATTGTACGTAAAATGTAGGATAAATGTTTGTGAGTGTGGTTATAAGACTAGGCTTTGCATATTCTGTGAATTCCCTTTTCTACATGAAAATAATATATATTTTCTCCATTATGTTCATGGACTATCTTCATATTGTGATTTTGAGATGATAGGTTAATGCTATTTGGGTGTGTGAGTCTTACTGTGTTTGGTCATTGTAGATGGGTAGAGAAGTCCATGCACTATTCCTATACATGTTACCACGAGTTTCATAGGGTAGAGGGAGTCCCCGTGAAGATTGGAGTGGAACGTTTTCATATTTGTCTCACTTAATAAATGGGTAGAGAGATTCCCTGGGTTGATCATGTGTGGTGTCTTCGAGTCGATTGAATGGGTAGACTGATTTCCCAGGTTAATCATGTGTGTTATCTTTGAGTGTGTTGACCAGGTTGAGCAGTTTCACATGTAAGATGATTTAAAACTGGTGGATCTGGTTGCACATTAGCCGGGTAGAGAAATTTCTTGCATCGAATAGTGGAGTGATTTCCTTCTTTATATCATAAAATGAGATATGATGAATTTTATGTGTTTGATAGGAGGGTGATTCTTCGTCTTGGTGATAATAACACATACTTAAGATCTGCTTAGAGGGTAATTCCTCACCATGCTTATATATTGTGTTTTACTCAGAGGATGGTTTATCGCCATAACTATGAATACATGTGTTTTTGCCCAGAAGGTGAAGCCTTGCCTTGAACAAATATAATATGTGTTCATGGACTATTTACAAGAAGCGGTGTAGGCACATTTATTTGCATTTTCTCTGATTAGTGGTATTGTCTTAAAAGTATAACCTACCTATGGTTTCGTTTATCGCAACCGTAGGCCTTGATGCAAACATAGCCCAAGAGGAGTTTCCCGAAAAACAAAATTGATCACACCCAAGTTCTAGAAACTGAGGCCTGTCTTCAGTAGTTGTTGTTTATATTTTGATAAATGTACTATTTAGTTAGGCGACAAACCATGTTCAGTTTGTCATACCTGGACATAAGTGATGAACAGATGTTGCTGTATAATATTATTTGAGAAGTAACAGTGACATGTGGACATTATTATTATTAATGGACGAAATTTTTACTGCTTTAGACCTTTGGTACAGAAAGTATTTAGTCTTTGACTAAACCTTTACTTATTTAATTTGCTACGACTTAACCTTCTTACAGTGTATTTGGTCCATTTGTTGGAAGTTCAAATAAAAATGAAAAGTCAAAGAAAGATATTTGTTAGGTAGTAACTTTATTAGACTTTGTGATTTTTAGATTTATTAGCTCTGATACAAACCCGCGGGAATGGAATCCCTTGAACCCACAATCAATTTGAAAACTCACCCAAGAAAGCCAAAATCAGGTCAATGGATGGAAAATCTAGACCCGATGAGAACTCGTTTCAAGAACCTAGATTATATTAAAATCTAGATCCATTGAATAACCTGTCTCAAGAACCCAGATTACAAGGAGGAACGCCACAAAGGTTGTGATTTATCTTTGATAAGTTCAAAAGTTCAATCAAGAACAAGAGGAGTGAAATTCAACTCACAATGAATAAATTCATTAAATTTCATCAACTAATTAAAAAGAGGCTACAAAGAGTATTTAAAGCAAAACCTAATTAAAACCCTAGACAAAATAAAGCCTCTTCTTCCAAAACTACCCCTAGATGAATAGTGTCATGGCTGCAGTAACTCAATACAGTACCTCTTTAAACCCTAGTTCCTAAAAAGTAACTTTCTGAATAAGTCCTTGACCCAAATACAAGGCCTTCCCAAAAACCCTAGTTCATAACAAATAAGATATATGTGGGCTAAGCATCCTCAAGCCCAATTATTTTAGACAAATTCCTATAACTAATAAAATAAGCCCCTTTAAAGAAATAAACATGTCCAAGGCCTTCAATCACATAATCATAATAATAGGCCCTAATTTATGTTGCATTCTTCCATAGCCTGTATCCCGTGGATGATCACTGGATCTCCTTCTCTCAAGCCCATCTTGAATATTAGACTCGTCCGAAGTGAATTGCACTAATCCTTGCATTACTTCCTTGATCTTCTTAGCTCTTGATCTTGTAATTGGCTCATCTGGAACTTGCGAAGGATCTTTAAGACTAGATCCACCTTGGTTCCCATCAATCTCTTGAGTGCTATGTGTAGGGTGATTGATTATTAGTCACCTTTGTGCATTTTGTAATAATAGCATTGAATGCTGTGATGACTTTTGTGTCGAGAATTCCCTACATAAGGGATCATGCTATGTACGTTTGATACAAGCTAGAACCAAAAGAAATCCATGAGCTTATCTTTCTCTTCAAAAGGTGTTTGAGTAAGAGGGGTGATATAGTTTGTAAACTTATCACCCGTTTATTTTGGTATTAGTTTGTAAACCGAATACCAACAAATTGGTATAAGAGCTAGTAAATTCCTAGCATTGCAGTCATGGCCTCAAATATGGTGCAAATCCAAGTTCCTAAATTAAAAAACTGAAAAATTATGAGAAGTGGTGCATCCAATTCAAAGCGTTGTTTGGATCACAAGATCTCTTAGAGATTGTTAGTATTGGGTTCGTTGAGCCCACTTCAGAGCAAGAAGCCACCTACACTACAGATCAGAAAGCCACTCTCAAGGACCAAAGAAAGAAGGAAAAGAAGGCTTTGTATCTCCTTTATCAAGGATTTGATGATTCAACGTTTGAGAAGGTCGCTGAAGCTTCAACGAGCAAAGTAGCTTGGGACACCTTGAATGCAATTTTCAAAGGTGTTGATCGAGTGAAGAGAATTCGCCTTCAATCATTAAGGGCAGAATCTGAAACTGCCGGTATAAATAAAAGAGAAAATGTCTCTTATTATTATTTTGGATTACTTGTAATCATGAATGAAATGAAGAGAAATGGCAAAAAACTTGAAGATGTCCGTGTCATGGAAAAGATACTTCGATCCCTCACACCCAAATTTGAGCACATGATGACGACAATTGAAGATTCAAAAGACTTGGAGACTATAAGTGCAGAGGAGCTGCTGGGATCTCTCCGAGTTCATGAACAACGCATTCTAAAGAATGCAAGCTCCACATCTCTCAAGCAAGCTTTGGAGGCAAAATTAAATCTTGAAAAACTCAAGGGAGGTCGTGGACAATGGAATTCAAGACATGGTGGTGCCAGTTACTGTGGTCGAGGTCGAGGACGCGGTGACACAAATGATCATGGTTCGTCTCAAGAAAGGAGAGATTTCTCTGATCGACGAAAGCATAATGTCCAGTGTTACAACTACGGAAAATATGGACACTATGCCTCAGAGTACAAGCAAAAGAATGATGACCATGTCAACCTTGCTGAAGCATCAAGTAGTGAGAGTAAAAATTCTACTCTCTTATTGGCACATAATGATTCCAGTGGTCAACATGATACTTGGTATCTTGACTCTGATGCAAGCAATCATATGTGTGGAAGAAAATATTTTTTTGTTGAACTCAAAGAAGTAGTTTGCGGAAACGTGAGCCTTGGAGATTCCTCAAAACTAGCTGTTGTAGGTAGAGGAAAAGTCTGAATCTTCCCGAAAAATGGCAAGGAAAAATTCATTTCTAATGTTTACTATGTCCCAAGTATGAAGAGCAATATCCTAAGTATTGGCTAGCTTCTCTAGAAGGGATATATTGTACAAATAGAGAATAATTCTCTCTCTCTCTCTCTAAGTGATACAAATGGAAGGCTCATTACATGTGTTCAAATGATGAAGAACCGTATGTTCCCTTTGAACCTGAATACGAAGATCGAGAAATACCTCATTGGACTCATTAAAAATGAGTCACGGCAGTGGCATTTACGCTTTGGCCATCTTCACTTCAATGGCCTGAAGCTATTATCCTCTGGTAAAATTGTGCATCGTCTACCACAAATTGTTTCAGCAAACCATGTCTATGAAGGATGTGTACTTGGTAAGTAGTCTTGACTCTCTTTACGAAGTTGTACGACAAAGAGGGCAAAAGCACCATTGCAATTGTGCACATTGATATTTGTGGGCCATTGGATCTCATATCATTTGGAGTTAACAAGTACTTCATTACCTTCATAGATGATTTCAGTAGAAAATCATGGGTTTATTTTCTCAAGGAGAAATCTTCATCCTTAGCTGTTTTCAAGAACTTTAAGGCGCTTGCTGAAGCGGAGAGTAATTGCAAGCTTGTAGTTGTTAGATTTGATCGAGGGGGTGAGTACACATCAAATGCATTTCAAGACTTTTGTAGAGAGAAAGGGATCATACATCAACTCACTGCTGCCTATACCCCACAACAAAATGGGATAGCGGAAAGGAAGAATCGCACTATTCTTGACATGACGAGATCCATGCTAAAAGAGAAAGGATTGTCAAAGCAGTTTTAGGCAGAAGCTGTAGCATGCTCGGTGTATTTGCTGAACCGGTGCCCAACAAAGAGTGTCAAGAACATGACAGCTCAAGAAGCATGGAGTGGATAAAAACCTAGTGTTGCACACCTTCGAATTTTTGGATGTGTTGCATATGCTCAAATTCTTGAAGCAAAAAGAAGGATTGATGGTCGAGGTGAAAAATGTATTTCCGTCGGCTATAGTGAGGAGTCAATGGCATACAAGCTCTATAACCCACTAACAAATAAAGTAGTGGTTAGTAGAGATGTTGTCTTTAGTGAAGAAGAAGCATGGAATTGGAGCAGTAAAGATGCGAACAAAGAAAATGTTGTCTCAGATGAATCCGAAGTGCAAATGCCAATTGTGACACCGTCTTCCCCACCAACATCTCCTCAACCTGTTACACCCTCTTCAACAAACAATAGTCCTACATTTGGTTCTTCATTTTCTAGTGACAATAGTAACGGAGGAATTCCAACTCCTATCAAGATGGGAAGTCTCAGAGATGTCTATGAACGTTCAAAAGAATAAGAAACCAATCTTTCTGTTTCTATGTAGATCACGAGCCTCTAACCTTCCAAGAAGCTGTTGAAGAAGATTGTTGGAGATCAGCAATGGAAGAAGAAATCCATGCGATTAAGAAAAATGACACATGGGAGTTGTCGGGACTCCCACCAAAGAAGAAGACGATTGGTGCCAAATGGGTGTACAAGATCAAGCAAATTGCAAATGGCAATGTTGATCGATTCAAGGCAAGGATTGTAGTTAAAGGCTATGAACATAAATATGGAATTGACTATGAAGAAGCCTTTGAGCCAGTTGCTCGACTTGGCACAGTGAGATTGTTGATCTCACTTGCAGCTCATCATAGTTGGAAGATATACTAACTGGATATTAAATTAGCTTTTCTCAATGGAATAATTGAGGAAGAAGTTTATGTGGAACAACCAGAAGGTTTTATTTCACAAGGAGAGAAAGATAAGGTGTATCGTTTGAAGAAGGCTTTGTATGGCCTAAAGCAAGTACCATGAGCTTGGAATGCTCGTATTGATGATTATCTTCAACAAAATGGATTTATCAAATGTCCATATGAGCACTCTGTCTACATGGTTCCATTCAAAAGAACAAAGCAAAACTTGTAAGAAAAGGGTATAGTCAATAACCTGGAATTGATTTTGAATAAACATTTGCACTGGCGGCTCGGCCTGATATTGTTAGTGCTCTTGGTATTTTGACAGCACTAAAATGTTAGTTTTTGCATCAAATTGATGTGTAATTAGCCTTCTTAAATGGAGTTTTAAATGAGAAAGTTTATTTAGAGCAACTACAAGACTTTGTAGAAAAATGAGAAGAGACAAAAGGTGTACAAGTTGAAGAAGGGTTTATATGGCCTAAAATAAGCATACGAGCATGATATAGTGAGATTGATGCTTACTTTAATGAAAAATGCATTGAAAGAAGCAAAATTAAGCCAATCTTATATGTCAAGACACAAGGTACAACCGGTATTCTTATTGTCTTTTTGTATTTTGTTGATTTGGTGTTTACCCGTAGTAATGAAGAAATGTTTAATGATCTTAAATTGGAGGGGGTGAAAAATTATGAAATGAGAGATTAAGTTTATTGCATTACTTCTTGGGCATTAAAATTTATCAAAAATAAGAGAATGCTTTTATTTGCCAAAAGAAGTATGCAAAAACTCTTCTTGAAAAATTAAAATGATGAATTGCAAATCGGTTGCAACTCCTTTGGTTCTAAATGAAAAATGGATGGAAAAAATGGACGTAAAGAAGTGGATGCATCTATTTATAGAAGCTTATTGTATTTGATGGCTACAAGATTAGATATTATGTATGCTACAAGTGAGAAGAATGTTGATGCAAAATTGATTGGATTTTGTGATAGTGATTGGGTCGTGTATGTTGATGATAGAAACACTTATGAATCTGGATTTTCATTTAGTTATGGTGTATTTTTCATGGGTATCCAAGAAGAAACAAAGTGCAACACAATCTTCCTTTGAGGTCGAATATATTTAGGCATCATTAGCAACTTCACAAGCACTAAGAAGAATGTTAGAAGATGTTAGTGAGGAAAGTAGAAGCTAGTACTCCACTTTCTTGTGATAACAAATTCGCCATTGCTATGACAAGGTCAGACAAAGTATATTGCAATCAAGCATCGCTTTATTAGAGGGGCCGTGGATGAAGAAGAGATTCAACTGAAGTACTATGGCAGAACTAAAGATCTACAAGCGGATATTTTCATCAAGCATCTTCCAAGAGATAAATTTAATTATTTGAGAGAAATGTTTGCTATCATAAAAGGCATTAAGGGAGAGTGTTAAAATAAATTAATGTCATTGTTATCATGTCCATTTTAGTCATTTTCTTGCATGTTTATATTGTTGGGTTAATATTGGACAAGTCTAACGTTGTTATGCAGTCAGTTTGAGTGCTCATTAATGTAAAATTACATTAATGGTGGAAGGTTCTAGGTGGAGTGGCGGATAGACCCACCAATTTTCCCTTCTTGCCCTTTCAGAATCTATGTTTTTTGAGGTTTTTTTCTTCTTTGAATGAGAGTACATCTTCAGTGTGTTAGACAAAATAAATTCCCTTAAACAAAATTTTATCTATCTCATTTCATATGCCAACAGTTTTTGCATATGGAGATCCTTATTCAAAGTGGAATCTACTATAACACCATTGTTTAGTTGATATTGCTAAGATTAAAACAGAAATGATATAACCTAAAATATCATCTGTTTATGATGGTTTCACTTGTAAGTTACACATGTCTTTGTAGTGGATAGTTCTATATGATATTGTACGAGATAAAAGAAGAAAAGAAATATTCCGACAATATTTTTGTACAATTAATGAAGAAAGTGAAGATGATAAAAATAATATAGAAACTCTCTATAATGACATATGAACCAAATGAAAGTGATCTTGTGCAGCATAGTAGCAAGTTTTATGTGGATAGAAAAGTCACGGTTAATCCTCTACCAATGGTGGATAAATATAGCAATACCTTCACCATCATTTATCACTAAGTCTACTTTAACCCTTATTCTATTGATTGTGCGAGCATAACACTAGTTAGGCCTGATTTGGTTATACAGTTCAAACTATCTCATTTTATTTCATATAATCATTATAATTTTATCAAATTCCCACATAAAACATAATAAATAATTCAACATTTTTAAATCTCAAAGTAAAAATAATATTATAACAATATTTTATTCAACTTTCAATTTTTATTTCATCTCATCTCATCTGTGTAACGAAACGAAGCCTAACACAATGAACATAGCTATACCATGTCATCACAATTAACATTTGCTTGTTGAGTGTGCTGACGTGGTAGTGTCCCACGCCACGTCAGCCCGTGCATTTATCAATTCCTTACGTATAATGACTTTGTGGTTTATATAGTTTCAATCGCAAGGGAGACACCCATACTAATTGCAGCAAAAAATGGTATTACCAAAATGGTTGAGAAGATCCTCGAAAATTTTCCCGAGGCTGTATATGACTTGGATCCAAGCATGAAGAATATTGTGCTATTGTCAGTGGAGCATAAGCAATGTGACGTTTATGAGCTCTTACTCAACAAGAAGAAGAAGAAAGTTATTCCCGACAGTGTTTTTTGGGAGGTTGATAAAGAAGGCAATACTGCACTGCATCTCGCTGCAAAGGTAGCAAATTCTAATACATGGCCAGTTCCAGGAGCCGCATTCCAAATGAATTGGGAAATCAAATGGTTTGAGGTACGTATGGGTTCCAATATATTGTGTCTGGCCAAATAGTAGTAATAATTCTTGCTATGATTATGTGTATATGTAATTAATACACAATTTCTGTCTCAACCTTTGATTATCCTTAATGATTGAAAAGAGATTCGTAATAACACTCATTTCCCAAGATTCATATTTAAGTTACCTTTCAATCAATGCGTGCAGCATGTACAAAGGTCCATGCCAGAATGGTACCCTTTTCTCTGCAACAAGGCAGGTGAAACACCAAGGGAGGTCTTCACCAAATCACACGAGGGTCTTGTCAAACAAGGACAAAAGTGGCTGACCAGCATTTCCGAGCAGGCATGCCCGATTGCAACAGGTCTCTTTGTCGCTGTTGCATTCTCCACATCATCCAATGACGGATTCAATTTTAAAGACCCTAAATTACAAGGAGTAGTAAGACCGTCTGCATTTAGTTACTCACTCCTCGTACCCGCAGCCTCCTTCTTCTTTTCAGTGGTAGCAGTGTTCTGTTTCCTACTGATGATCTGCTCGTCTTACAGTGAAAGCAGCTTTCGCACAGGCAACAGATTGATGGTGTTTCTTCTGGGGTTAGCTGCCTTTTACTTATCTTTGCTTAGTACTTTGGAATCTTTCTCTCTTGGACATTTCTTAACGGCCATAAAAGAGCTAGACACATCTAACTATTTACCTCGCTATATGACATTAGCGGTGGGGTACTATACTCTAGTACTAATAATACCGATGCCATTCTACCTTCACATGGCATGGGCATTCTTTCGCGGGCCGCATACTATGAAATTAGTGATTCCTGGATTTTTTCCTACCAAGAATTAGTCAGTAATTCCATTTCTAGCTAGCAGCTTCTTCAAGAGTTTGGTGATTCGGGCTTAAAAAAAATCGATAGATCAACTCCTTTATGCAATTCCTAATGATTAAGTGGATATGTGTGTTGTATTTCATTAATCTATACATCTGGTTATTTTGAATGATCATATTCTCTCATCTGCTTATGTAAGTTGTTTTCCATGTTAGATCTCAAGAACTTATTTTAATTATGTGTTCATCTCCATACGTGGCCATTGTGTGTTTATCTTGATCTTATTTTCTCGAGCTCTATTGTTCATACCACTAACTAATTTAAGTGATTATAAGCACTTCCTTTATTTTAGAAAATACTTATCTCTCTAGTTTTTCAAATGGATGTAGGTATTTTCACAAACATGGTAGATTGGTGCGATTTACAGATGATTATAAGCACTTCCTTTATTTTCACAAACATGGTAAATCTTTCTTATCATAATTAGAATTTGCATTTGTTCTATTGTGATGTAGGTATCATAACTCGTTTAGTAAACACGATAAGTAGACATAAGTTATAACTCATTTAGCACATACCACATGCTGAGATTCTTGTCAAGTGATATCAATACCGACTTGACTTATCATGAGTTGCAAAACCTATTTTTTCTAACTATACGGCTAGCTTTTTATCAAATGGTAACACATCAAATTTGACTGCTAGGTTAGTCAAGTCATGTAAATTCCCAACTTAACAACTAGGTTTGTCAATATATGAAAAGGCAAAAAACAACGATTAAAAAAAGTAAATGTAAATGTAATCATGTAATCATTTTATTTGCGTAAAACATGTAAATGTAAGAGTAACATTAATTGTAACACCCAGACCCAAAATGGGTATAGTTGAACTTTAGATTTTATTTATTTATTTATTTATTGGAGCTTGATGTTTTAAGTTTTTATTTTACGGACTTGAGTAGTGATTTTTTTTATTTTATTTTTCTGCACACGTTTATTTATTTGTTTTATTTATTTTTATTTTTATTTTTTTCCGCATGTATCACTTTGTGTTTTTTTTTTTTTTATTTCTCTTTCGGTCTTTATTTTTTTCTGTAAGTTTGTTTTTCTCGTGCACGTCGTGCATGCTCTCGCTCAAACCATCTTCATCCGCGCTCACGTCTCCCTCTCTCGGCTCTCTAGGGTTTCACCTCATATATATATAGACACTCGTAGTTTTTTTTTTTCCATCCTATTAGAAACTGCCCAGACTCTAGCCGCCGCACCACCTTGGAATCGCAAGCCCAGCCTCCATTCCCTCGGTTGCATGCACTCCCATACCGAGAGTTACCCCACGTAAGCCAACCCTCCGTCGTCCCTTTTACCGCCACCAGTGCACCCTCGTAAGCCTCTGATCAGCTAACCATCTCCACCGTGCACCGACCAGAATCCAAACGAAATCGACGCAACCGTGCATGCTTTGCATCTCCACGGATCACAACTCCACCTTGCCGTGCATCACCTTCTCTTGGCCATCACTGGAGTCCAGCTTCTCCGCCATACTCGACCTGCACCACCACCAGAGTGCTGAGAAACAACCATCTACAAAGTGAGTCGAAACTCCTCTGTTTTGAGTCCGAAAAACAGAGCATTTTTTTCCAGCCACCTTGAGCAGCTGAAAACACCCTCCACCGAAAGCTCCTCCGCGCTGTGCCCCCTCAGAAACTGCCAGGGGGGACGTCTCATCACCCCTGTCCGCCGCACGCTGCCTCTGTTTCCCCGGTAAGCTCATGCCATTTCGGGTTGGTGTCTCCGTTCTCTCGGTATCTACCTCACTTTTCCCTCACCGTGTGCCTCTCTCACTCGTCTCCCTCTCTTGCTCTCGCAGCCAGTGACCAGGTGCCACCCCCCTTTCGCCGTAGCCAACCACCAGCTCCACGCCGTCGTGCCCCCACCTCTCCGTAAGTGCTTCAGCTGCACTGTGTGGAGTTTTCTTTTACGGCGTGTATATATATATATGTATTTGTATGTTACGTGAACTATAGGATGTATTATTACATTTTTACCCCTTAAAGCATAACTCTAGATTTATTGTTCGGGTGTTTAATTTTGTGAGTTTATATTATGTACTTTGGATTTTGAAATCATGGGTTTACAACGTGAACTGCATGTATTTTCATAACAAAATATTTTTTTTATGAAAATATTGATAAATTCTTGGAGTAATTGGTAAATGCAAAATCTTATTTTAAATCCTTTTAAAAGAATATTTTTTTGATTTAAATAAAAGTATGATCATCTGCTTATAATGATTTCGATATAGTTACGTTATTTTTAGTTTTATAATTTATAGATAAATTGGAATTTAATGTTTTAGTCGGAGTTATTATGTTGGATATTGATGAGTTAGAAAGTGATGTTGGTATATTAGGAATAATGAGAATTTAGGTTTTTGAGGAATTAAAATAGGTTATTTTAGCATTTTAGGTTTAAATATTAAGATACGTAATTAATTGGAAATTTATGAGAAGTACGTGATTATTTTATAGGTGACGATTAATTATTATCCGACGCTTTTGAGGAATTTCGAAAAAGCTAAGAAGTCCAGGTAAGCGGGATTCCTATGCTAGACTTTGCATTTAAAATAAAATGAGCTGAGGTTATTTTTGGAAAATGTACATATTTGATGTTGAAAAGAAATTTGAACTGCCTCAGTTATTTGTTCTGCATTACTCATGAGATTCTGTTTAAGAAGAAATTACTTTCTATCATGACTGGTGTAGACATGAGCTTATTTTTGACATTCTGTTTCTGAACTTTGAAAAAGAGAGCGAATATGAAATTTTGTGCATAAATTATGTTGTGTAATAATTTTGTTCTGTTCTGAAGATTTTCTGTACTCTGAAATGATCTGATGTGATTTCTGAAAACCTCTGGCATAACATTCTGTTTCTATTTCTGTTTTTGTTCCGTTCTGACCTCACCACGGGTGTAAAACTATGGCCTCTGTTCGGGTTGGTACCAACTTTTCTGTTTCTGGTGCACCCACTTTGGAAACAAAGTGGTTTTCTGCTTGGTCTTTCCTATGTGCACACTCTGGGCTCCGAGAATGAATAAGGGGAAGATTCACATTCTGTTTCTGCTCGGTTAGCTACCGGGGTTTGCACAACCCTACCACGGGGGTTAAACATGGTATTTGTTCTGATTTGATAAGATAAGATATGATGTTTCAGTTTATGCTATGCCAAAGGGATTTTTGATTATGAATATTTTCGATCTTTCGCTCTAATATTTTGATGACATGTTATGACGCTACATTTTGAAAACATTATTCTGTTTCTGCATTCTGAAAGAAAATATTTTGTTCTGCATTCTGTTTTCTGTAAATGCTCATGTTTACACACTAGTATATGTCCTCTGCTTGCTGAGTTGTTGATAACTCACCCCTTATCTCCATATATTTTTCAGATATTTTTTATGGTTCAGCTGGAGAACAAGAGTAGAAAGTTTTAGCAGGTGTGATGATCAGAGTGGAATAAGTGCCCGAGGGTACAAGTGCTTATTTGAGAGTCGTAGTTAGTAAACCAAATTTGTGTTTCAGATATTTTGATTTGATGAGTTAAGGATAATTTCGAGTTTTAGAGAGTTTTTAATTTATGTTATTGAGTTTTTCTTTATCGTCCCCATGGAGGAATTTAGATATTTGGATTGATTAAATTGATTAATATTTTATTGGATTCTTCGGATTTTATAGTTGTACTATTTAAGTTGATTTGAAATATTAAGAGTTAACTCTCCGGACCTCCGGGAACGGGGTGTTACAGTTGGTATCAGAGACAGGTTTGAATTCTGCATACTATAGACCTTGGAGGTTTAGATATCTGTGGGTTCATAAGATGTGAAAATTTCAATATAGGAATTGGAGGATTATAAGGATAGCCATGTAGATATTTAAGTTTGAGTTCCAAGAACCTTATGTTTGATTTTGATGGGATTTGAGGTTTTAGATTTTGCTGATGTTAGGAATTGAATTTGGAACTTTGAGGGTATAGATTCTAGTGATATACGTGTGTATTAAGTGATGTCAGATTTGCATAGTTATCTGATATATATATATATATATATGTATATGTGTTTATATGCATATTTTATTTATCCTCTTATTTTATTCTATTTACCTGGTATTTTCGTTTTTTTTCATTTTAGAACGTTTCACCGAGTTTAGACTTCCAGGATGGCTGCTCGTCGTAGAGTTCGAACTCTTGAAGATTTGAACGAAGATGACAATGGTGGGGGTTGCACGTTCGAACAATTTAATCGAACGCATCCTCCCATATTTGATGGAAGAGGCGATGCGAACGCTGCGGAAGATTGGATACAAGACATTAAAGAAATATTTGGTGTTTTGGAGTGCACCGATCAGCAAAAAGTCAAGTTCGCAGCTTTCAAACTATCTGGAGAAGCAAAGAGATAGTGGAATTCTGAGAAAGTTATCAGGGAAACTGAGGGGACTGGGTTAATTGTTTGGGCTCAATTCAAGCAGAATTTCTTTGATCGATTTTTCCCTAAGGCTGATAGGGAAACAAGAGCTCGTGAGTTCACTAACTTGGTGCAAGGGACCATGACTGTGCGCCAGTATGCTGCAAGGTTTGCAGAATTATCACGTTTCGCCGCATACTTGATTCCCAATGAGGAGAAAAAGACTAGGAAGTTTGAGGAAGGTTTGAACTACAGGATTTATGAACGAGTGATGATATTTCAGATTCAGAATTTTTCGGAATTAGTACACAAGGCGATGCTAGTTGAGCAGAATCTCAAGAGGGGTGCTGAATTGCAAGAACAGAGAAAGAGAGCTACTCCACATGGATCCTCTAGTATGGATCAAGGGCCATGGAAGAAGAGAAATGATGGGAGCAGCTCGGGGCAAAAGCAAATGCAAGTAAATCAATCGAACAGCCTCTGTAAGTTTTGTAATCATGCACATACTGGAGAGTGCAGAAGGGAAATGGGGGCATGTTTTCGATGCGGTAAGACCGGACATCTTATTAGGGAATGCCCTTTTCTGCTGACAGACAACAAGAAGCCTAACCCACATCCAGGTTCCCAACAAGCGAATCAGGGTAATAATCAACGTAGAATGGGACCGGCCCGAGTGTTCGCACTAACATCTGAAGATGCTGAGAATGACAACAATGAGATCACAGGTACCTCACTCTATTTCTCCTTGAAATCTTTTTAATTTAGTTGAGATTAGTTATGCTTGTATGGAACTATTCTTATAGGGTAAATTAGAATATTAAAGTTTGGTTGAGAGTAGATTTTCTAAGGATTTGAAATTTGTGAATCGAGGTTATTCAGGACTTAAGCTTGGAACTTTTGATTATACTACTTTGTTTTAAGAGTTCTCTGTTAGTTAGTTGTAAATGCGGGGTTTAGTTCTTTTCCGAGGTATGCGACTCAATGTTTTTTTTTTTAGGACTATAAGTTGATAGAGTGAGCATCGGAAGCGTGGTTTGGTGAGTGATATGATAGTTTGAGAGTTTATTTTCGTCATTTATTGAGGCTTTATATTAGGTGGAGATTTTTAAAATTTATTTTTGGATATTTAATTGTATTATTGAGGTTTATATTCTCGATTTTAAAAGGCAGTGTATGCGAATGTGTTCGGCTAGAGAAATTATGGGAGAATACGATCGACAATATGGGAGGGTTAGAATTTGAAATATTAGGTTCGACAATTGCGGAATATTAATTAGGTTTGACATTATGATTAACAAATGGGTTAGGAATGGAATTGTTGTAGCGGATAAATATTTAGGCCTTGTTTGTGGTACTAGCAAATTTTGAGGACGAAATTTATTTAAGGGGGTAGATTGTGATACCCCATCTGATATGGATAAGGGTAGGTGGTGTATGGGATCCCACATTGCTTGGGAAGGAGAAGTTCTTGCTCTTTATAAGGTTCCAACGGGGCTCCAATTGTATCATTGACCAGTCATTTTGGAGTATAGGCCATGTGGGTTGGGCCTTCCATTGGGGCATTACAAATCGGATAAATATTTAGGCCTTGTTTGTGGTACTAGCAAATTTCGAGGACGAAATTTTTTTAAGGGGGGAGAATGTAACACCCGCACCCAAAATGGGTATAGTTGGACTTTAGATTTATTTATTTATTTATTTATTGGAGCTTGATGTTTTAAGTTTTTTATTTTACGGACTTGAGTAGTGATTTATTTTATTTTATTTTTCTGCACACGTTTATTTATTTTTTATTTTTTATTTTTTTTCCGCATGTATCACTTTGTGTTTTTTATTTATTTCTCTTTCGGTCTTTATTTTTTTCCGTAAGTTTGTTTTTCTCGTGCACGTCGTGCATGCTCTCGCTCAAACCATCTTCATCCGCGCTCACGTCTCCCTCTCTCGGCTCTCTAGGGTTTCACCTCATATATATATAGACACTCGTAGTTTTTTTTTTTCCATCCTATTAGAAACTGCCCAGACTCTACCCGCCGCACCACCTTGGAATCGCAAGCCCAGCCTCCATTCCCTCGGTTGCATGCACTCCCATACCGAGAGTTACCCCACGTAAGCCAGCCCTCCGTCGTCCCTTTTACCGCCACCAGTGCACCCTCGTAAGCCTCTGATCAGCTAACCATCTCCACCGTGCACCGACCAGAATCCAAACGAAATCGACGCAACCGTGCATGCTTTGCATCTCCATGGATCACAACTCCACCTCGCCGTGCATCACCTTCTCTTGGCCATCACTGGAGTCCAGCTTCTCCGCCATACTTGACCTGCACCACCACCAGAGTGCTGAGAAACAACCATCTACAAAGTGAGTCGAAACTCCTCTGTTTTGAGTCCGAAAAACAGAGCATCTTTTTCCAGCCACCTTAAGCCGCTGAAAACACCCTCCACCGAAAGCTCCTCCGCGCTGTGCCCCCTCAGAAACTTCCAGGGAGGACGTCTCATCACCCCTGTCCGCCGCACGCTGCCTCTGTTTCCCTGGTAAGCTCACGCCATTTCGGGTTGGTGTCTCCATTCTCTTGGTATCTACCTCACTTTTCCCTCACCGTGTGCCTCTCTCACTCGTCTCCCTCTCTTGCTCTCGCAGCCAGTGACAAGGTGCCACCCCCATTTCGCCGTAGCCAACCACCAGCTGCACGCCGTCGTGCCCCCACCTCTCCGTAAGTGCTTCAGCTGCACTGTGTGGACTTTTCTTTTCCGGCGTGTATATATATATATATATATATATGTATTTGTATGTTACGTGAACTATAGGATGTATTATTACATCTTTACCCCTTAAAGCATAACTCTAGATTTATTGTTCGGGTGTTTAATTTTGTGAGTTTATATTATGTACTTTGGATTTTGAAATCAAGGGTTTACAACGTGAACTGCATGTATTTTCATAACAAAATATTTTTTTTATGAAAATATTGATAAATTCTTGGAGTAATTGGTAAATGCAAAATCTTATTTTAACTCCTTTTTAAAAGAATATTTTTTTTATTTAAACAAAAGTATGATCATCTACTTATAATGATTTCGATATAGTTACGTTATTTTTAGTTTTATAATTTATAAATAAATTGAAATTTAATGTTTTAGTCGGAGTTATTATGTTGGATATTGATGAGTTAGAAAGTGATGTTGGTATATTAGGAATAATGAGAATTTAGGTTTTTGAGGAATTAAAATAGGTTATTTTAGCATTTTAGGCTTAAATATTGAGATACGTGATTAATTGGAAATTTATGAGAAGTACGTGATTATTTTATAGATGACGATTAATTATTATCTGACGCTTTTGAGGAATTTCGAAAAAGCTAAGAAGTCCAGGTAAGCGAGATTCTCATGCTAGACTTTGCATTTAAAATAAAATGAGCTGAGATTATTTTTGAAAAATGTACATATTTGATGTTGAAAAGAAATTTGAACTGCCTCAGTTATTTGTTCTGCATTACTCATGAGATTCTGTTTAAGAATAAATTATTTTCTGTTATGACTGGTGTAGACATGAGCTTATTTTTGACATTCTATTTCTGAACTTTGAAAAAGAGAGCGAATATGAAATTTTGTGCATAAATTATGTTGTGTAATAATTTTGTTCTGTTCTGAAGATTTTCTGTACTCTGAAATGATCTGATGTGATTTCTGAAAACCTCTGGCATAACATTCTGTTTCTATTTATGTTTTTGTTCTGTTCTGACCTCACCACGAGTGTAAAACTGTGGCCTCTGTTCGGGTTGGTACGAACTTTTCTGTTTCTGGTGCACCCACTTTGGAAACAAAGTGGTTTTCTGCGTGGTCTTTCCTATGTGCACACTCGGGGCTCCGAGAATGAATAAGGGGAAGATTCACATTCTGTTTCTGCTCTGTTAGCTACCGGGGTTTGCACAACCCTACCACGGGGGTTAAACATGGTATTTGTTCTGATTTGATAAGATAAGATGTGATATTTCAGTTTATGCTATGCCAAAGGGATTTTTGATTATGAATATTTTCGATCTTTCGCTCTGATATTTTGATGACATGTTATGACGCTACATTTTGAAAACATTATTCTGTTTCTGCATTCTGAAAGAAAATATTTTGTTCTGCATTCTGTTTTCTGTAAATGCTCATGTTTACACACTAGTATATGTCCTCTGCTTATTGAGTTATTGATAACTCACCCCTTATCTCTATATATTTTTCAGATATTTTTGATGGTTCAGCTGGAAAACAAGAGTAGAAAGTTTTAGCAGGTGTGATTATCGGAGTGGAATAAGTGCCCGAGGGTACAATTGCTTATTTGAGAGTCGTAGTTAGTAAACCAAATTTGTGTTTCAGATATTTTGATTTGATGAGTTAAGGATAATTTCGAGTTTTAGAGAGTTTTTAATTTATGTTATTGAGTTTTTCTTTATCGTCCCCATGGAGGAATTTAGATATTTGGATTGATTAAATTGATTAATATTTTATTGGATTCTTCGGATTTTATAGTTGTACTATTTAAGTTGATTTGAAGTATTTAGAGTTAACTCTCCGGACCTCCGGGAACGGGGTGTTACATTAATATTAATTTTTTTTTTTCAAGAGTGACCCCTTCCCAAATTTATTAATAATAAAAACCCTCACTTGTGGCGAAGGAATACCATGATAACAAAACAAGCATATCGGAAAAAAATACATAACAAGCAATATGCCACAAAAACACCCAAAACTCCCCAAAATAAAACTAAAAATCAACAATGATATAAAAGCCCAACGACTCAAAGACCTCTTAGATATGGTAATGACAATTTATTCGTGCGAAGCAATCCTTTCAAATACTTTGGAACTCCCAACAAAGAACGCCAAACATAAGTCAAACCTTGAGCTTCCATTTTTGCTAAATAATCCGCCGGTGCATTTCCTTCTCGATAAATGAGTTATGCCATAATATCCACCTTCAAACAAACCCATAACCTCCTCCCAAAAATCTTCTAAATACCACACACCACAGCTCTTTTTCTGAACCCAAGATACACAAACCAAAGAATCAGATTCAATATCCACATGACACAATCCCAAAGAACGGCAATATTTTAACCCAATTAATAATGCCTTCAACTCGGCAAGATTATTGGATCCCTCCCCAAGATAACATGAATAAGAAAGCACCATATCACCCTTAAAATCCCAAATTACTCCTCCTGCACCTAATCTCCCCGGGTTACCAAGGCTACTTCCATCAATATTTAATTTGAATCTATCACATGAGGGCTTCACCCAATAAACCACTTTAACCGGCCTCAATTTGATTTGGCTAAGCGGAATATTCAATTCTTTCAACCTCTCCTCATCAGCAAAAGCCATCTTTGTAAAACTAGACATTCTACTTAGCATTTTACTTATCCAGATACAAATATACCTCCAAAGCACTTCCACCGAAAAGCATTTGTCTTCCATCCTTGCCTTACATCGATGATGCCACAACTTCCAAATAATAAGAGAAGGAAGAAAACCCAAAATACAACCCACCTGCGACTTATTAGACGCACGTCGAAACCAAAGAAGCACCAACTCAAACCAACGTTTATTTGGGTCGTAAGGGACCCCCAAAATATTCGAAAACCTCTTCCAAATCCCAGCAGCAATGTCACCTTCAGCAAAGACATGATTCAAATCCTCATATCTTCCCTGCAAATAGCAATTACATTTAGAAGTAATAGGAATACCAACTCTCCTCAATCTATCATCCACACTTAAACCATTATGAAAAGCCTTCCACATAAGAATGGAAATTTTTTTTGGTATAGCTTCATGCCACACCCATTTAGCCCAAGGTACTGCTGGTGCCGTGACCCTCACACATTGCCAAGCACTTTTGGTGGAAAATAGTCCATTTTTATTATGAAGCCAAACCAATATATCTTGACCAGATTTATGAGCACCCAATAAGCTGCCAATCTCCTCCGCTTTTTGTACTCCCACTAGCCTCTCTAACAAGTCAAAATCCCAGCCATTAGCAACTTTTAAATCAGCCACCATCAGTCTTGGCACATCAATTACGGGATAAGAATTAGCAAGAGGGCCTTCACTCAACCATTTATCCCACCAAAAAGAAATATTACCATCCCGCACCCTCCATTTGGAATTATCCAAAACCTCCGGGATACATTTTACCACCATCTTCCAAAACCTCGAGCCTTTTTTAGGATCTAATAAAGATACATGTTTATCCCCAATATATTTAGCCCGAAAAAATTTTGCCCACAGATCCTCCCCAGTCAAAACCTTCCAAGCAAATTTAATATGAAGAGAAGTTTGTACCTCATCAAATTCCTGAATCCCAATTCCCCCCTCATCAGTTGGCTTACACATCAACTTCCAAGCAACCCATTTCTTCTTTTCCTTTCCATCTTTTTCCCCCCAAAAAAATGAACTCAAAAGTTTATTCAGATTCTTCAATACTCCTTTTGGCAATTGAAGAATAGACATAATATGGATCGGCATACTTGCTAACACATGCTTCAACAAAATCAACTTTCCCCCAGCCGAAAGACATTTTAATTTCCATCCCCCAAGTTTCTTCCTCACTCGGTTAAAAATAGGCTCTAAATGTAACTTCATAAGACGCCCATTAATAATAGGTGCACCAAGATAAGTAAATGGAAAAATACCTTCACTAAATCCCGTGATATTAAGCACCTCCCTCTTCCTCCCTGCAGTAGCATTTTTTGCAAAGTAGATGGCTGATTTTTCTTTACTTACCCGCTGCCCAGACCAAGACTCATAAGTCTCAATAACCTTCATCAATTCTTTCAAAGAACGCTTTCCTCCATTAGCAAAAATCACTACATCATCAGCATAAAGAAGGTGAGAAACAAGAGGCGCACCTCTTGGATGAGAAAAATTTTTAATATTGCCAAATAAAAAATTTTTCTTTAATAAGCGAGAGAGCACTTCTTCCATGATGATAAAAAGATATGGTGATAATGGATCACCCTGTCGCAATCCTCGACTTCCTTGAAAAAAACCTCGACTCGTACCATTCATCATAATCGAATACCAAGGTGAAGCAATGCAATTCCTGGTCAAACCACTAACAGAGGAAGAAAAACCGAAGGCTGTCAAAACATGTAAAACAAAATCCCATTCCACCCTATCATAAGCCTTAGCCAGATCCAGTTTCAAAATAATATTACCCCCCATCGCCTTTTTATTAAGCGATTGCACCATCTCCTGTGTAAGACTGATATTATCAAAGATACTCCTACCTGGAATAAACGCACATTGCTCATAAGAGATCAAAGAGGATAATAAAGGAGCAAGCCTCGCCACCAAAACCTTAGTGCAGATTTTGTAGAAGACGGAACATAAGCTAATAGGCCGAAACTTATCAAATCCGGTCGGCTGATCCATTTTTGGAATAAGTACTACAAAAGAAGCAGTGTAGAATCTGGGAAGAGGAATCCCTCGAAAAAATTCTTGAATTGCCTCCACCACCTCCAAACTAACAATATCCCAACATGCTTTATAAAAACCCGACCCAAAACCATCAGGCCCTGGACTACTCTCAATAGGAATGCTGAACACTGCTTGTTTCACCTCCTCTTCTGTAGGAACCGAACATAGTCTTAGATTATCATCATCCGAAATCACAATAGAAACATAATCACTCAGCTCCGGAAGTACTACTCGAGACGACTGTCCCAAGAATTCCCGAAAATAATGCACAGCACCATCATGAATTTCTTGCGGGGACTTTAGCATTAAACCATTCGGGAGCCTCATCTCCGTAATCTTTGATTGCCTCCGTTTATTCAAGAGAGCATGAAAATAACGCGAATTTTGATCTCCATGACGCCACCAACGAACTTTCGCACACTGGGCTAACCGCATTTCTTCACGATTATTCCAGGTCTCTAACTCCATTTTGGACGCCAGCAAATCACTTTCCACCTCTTCATCATAGTTCAGCTGCAAGCTCTCCTCCAGTCTCTCTATTCGATCCTCCAACTGCTTAATATGCCCACTTGTCCATCCTTATTCCATCCTTTCAGCACAGTCTTCAATTTCTTTAATTTCACCGCAAGCTTGATGAGGCCAGTACCAACCACCGGTTGATCCCAGACCTCTCGGACGCATCTAAAAAAATCCACATGATCCACCCACATCTGTTGAAATCGGAATGGAGATGGACCATAATATGCAACATTATTTACCATGGAGATAACCATAGGCGCATGGTCTGACGACGTACGAGACAAATACCTCATGAAAGAGTCCAGAAATGCTTGAACAAAATTCGGTGTAACCAACGAACGATCCAACCGAGCCCAGCTACGAGAACGCCCAGCCTGCCCATTACACCAAGAGAAACTTTTACCCCAGAATTTTAACTCCAGTAATCCACAAGAATGAATCCAAGAGTTGAACTCCTCCATCGCCAACAAGGAACGTGAACGACCACCTCTTCTTTCCACATCAGAAGCAATAATATTAAAATCCCCTGTTATTATCCAAGGTTCAATACCGTTACTCTCCTTTTCAAGATCAGCCCACAGCTCCCGCTGTTGAACATACGTACACTTAGCATAGACAAAGGAAGCTTTACATTTCAACAGACCAGTAGACACAATAACTGTAACATGTTGAGAACCGCAGCTCACCACATTCACATCTACATCATTCATCCAAAATATCCACAATTTACCATCCCAATCCCCATTCGAGAAACCATAATCAAAACCCAACATCCTTTTTACGTCATCCAATACTTCATCACGTAGAAATGGCTCTGCTAACACAACAACTTTCGGCTTATACATACTCAAAATCTTTTTTAGCCTGCTCTTAGAAGATCTCACCTCTATAATGTTCCAAAATAATATTGGACTTATCATAAATTTAATTTAGAGGAACGGGTGATCACCCGTTTACTGCTTCGAACTTTCATTCCAATTGCCTCGCCCCTTTTCTTCCCACGTTCCTGTGTATCAGAATTAGAACAAACCTCCTTACTAGTCAAAGCATTATCCACCAATATTTCTGTATCAGAAAAACTGGCCACCGAAGCAGCCATAGCACATTCCTCCTCTATCAACACACTATCTGTACCCTGTGCAACAAAATCTCCACCTTGTAATACTTCAGATTGATTCACAACAATAGCTAATAAATCCTCCTGCGCCACATCCACCATCCTCAATTTCATATTGTTCTCTAATCCCTGTTTATTTAATTCCTCAGGAACAGAGCACCCCACGTCATTCACAGGAAACTCCACCTCCGTAATAACAACCGTCTGGAAATTATTCAACACATTATCTTGCACTTCATGCCGAGTCCCTAACCCCACACCAAAACTCTGCACTGTCATCACCTCAGATACCACTGGCGCCATCTCTCCCAGATTAGCAGATACCCCCTCCGAAACATTACTTTCCGTAGGGATTTGAGGCTCCACCTCCTTAGACCTCTCCCCAGATACCATACCATGCGAACCCTCGAACTGGAAAATAACTCCTTCCTCCTCTTCCTGCATAATAGGGCGAACATCACTAACCAGCACCAAATCACTCGAATTCTTTCCTTCCTTACATAAAGCCGCCGCTTCTTGTGACTCTGTATTCGCACCATTTGGAACCGACGATTCCAATTGTTTCGGCTTTTCTCTATATTCCAGACGAACATTTTTCTTCTCCTTTTCCTTCCCTGTCTTCCCTCTTTTACACGTCTTCAAATTATGCCCCTGTAATCTACACTCATTGCAAAAAGCCGGTAAAGTTTCATAAATCACCTCCTGTCTACGACTTGCAGAGCACGAAGGAGCCCCAATCCAGAATGAAGAGATCGGCGATTTCGCAGCATCTAACTCTACACACACTCTCGCCCCGTCAGTTCTGGTTGCACACCGCGTAGAGTTATCACACCGTATAAACTTCCCTATTGGTGCCGTGAGACATTTCAGGATTGATGGGTGATAAAAATTTGGAGCCAAACCTGGAAGGAAAATCCAAACAGGAACCACCGAAGGCTCTTCTTCTTCAGAAAAATCCGGAGACCAATGAAAAGGACGATAAGCCACGCCGTCAACGTCACAAACTTCCCTCGAGAAAGCCTTATTGAAATCCTCCTCCGACATCAATCGGACAAACACATTCCGCGGCTTTCTCATAGACGAAACAACAGCCAAGCCAGACAAACCCCATCTGTTCTTAATAAACATTCTGATCGCATCCAGTGATGGCCGCTGTCTAAGAAACTTCAGGACCATTGAATATCTAAATGGTTCAGCAGACTTCAATATTTCCTCCTACAAAAACAAGAAATAGACTTCTCCCTCCATAGTTTTTGGAGCCCTTGCTGGCAGAAGCACATCTGGAAACGGCTGAGGGGAGGTAGAGAAGAGCTCTACGAACGACCGAGGGGTGGTCACCGGCATAGAGCCACTAGTACCCCCCGCGGCAGCCATGCAAATCACACGTAAAAACCCTAGCAGACAAAAAATCGCCTAAGGGTATTTTCGGAACATTTTTTCAACATATTGAAATCTCGTAACATTAATATTAATGTTTAAGAATAAATGAACATGATTAAATGACAAGGCACAAAACCAAACGCAAAGGTATGTTAATATATGCACCTATAATATCTTAGTTGTGCAAATCTCTCGCATTCATTTTAAACAAAAGTTGATGAGTTAGGATTTACATGAAAAAATAATTTTTTAATGGTGAACCTAACTTTTTTAAAAATGAGTGCATGAGACTTGCATACTCTAATAATGTATCAAAATTCGCGTTATTTTCATGCTCTCTTGAATAAACGGAGGCAATCAAAGATTACGGAGATGAGGCTCCCGAATGGTTTAATGCTAAAGTCCCCGCAAGAAATTCATGATGGTGCTGTGCATTATTTTCGGGAATTCTTGGGGCAGTTGTCTCGAGTAGTACTTCCGGAGCTGAGTGATTATGTTTCTATTGTGATTTCGGATGATGATAATCTAAGACTATGTTCAGTTCCTACAGAAGAGGAGGTGAAACAAGCAGTGTTCAGCATTCCTATTGAGAGTAGTCCAGGGCCTGATGGTTTTGGGTTGGGTTTTTATAGAGCATGTTGGGATATTGTTAGTTTGGAGGTGGTGGAGGCAATTCAAGAATTTTTTCGAGGGATTCCTCTTCCCAGATTCTACACTGCTTCTTTTGTAGTACTTATTCCAAAAATGGATCAGCCGACCGGATTTGATAAGTTTCGGCCTATTAGCTTATGTTCCGTCTTCTACAAAATCTGTACTAAGGTTTTTGGTGGCGAGGCTTGCTCCTTTATTATCCTCTTTGATCTCTTATGAGCAATGTGCGTTTATTCCAGGTAGGAGTATCTTTGATAATATCAGTCTTACACAGGAGATGGTGCAATCGCTTAATAAAAAGGCGATGGGGGGTAATATTATTTTGAAACTGGATATGGCTAAGGCTTATGATAGGGTGGAATGGGATTTTGTTTTACATGTTTTGACAGCCTTCGGTTTTTCTTCCTCTGTTAGTGGTTTGACCAGGAATTGCATTGCTTCGCCTTGGTATTCGATTATGATGAATGGTACGAGTCGAGGTTTT
The DNA here is from genome assembly GCF_001411555.2 of Juglans regia. NCBI lineage: Eukaryota > Viridiplantae > Streptophyta > Magnoliopsida > Fagales > Juglandaceae > Juglans > Juglans regia. The sequence continues at coordinate 14,424,018 of NC_049908.1, forward strand.
TTTCAAGGAAGTCGAGGATTGCGACAGGGTGATCCATTATCACCATATCTTTTTATCATCATGGAAGAAGTGCTCTCTCGCTTATTAAAGAAAAATTTTTTATGTGGCAATATTAAAAATTTTTCTCATCCAAGAGGTGCGCCTCTTGTTTCTCACCTTCTTTATGCTGATGATGTAGTGATTTTTGCTAATGGAGGAAAGCGTTCTTTGAAAGAATTGATGAAGTTTATTGAGACTTATGAGTCTTGGTCTGGGCAGCGGGTAAGTAAAGAAAAATCAGCCATCTACTTTGCAAAAAATGCTACTGCAGGGAGGAAGAGGGAGGTGCTTAATATCACGGGATTTAGTGAAGGTATTTTTCCATTTACTTATCTTGGTGCACCTATTATTAATGGGCGTCTTATGAAGTTACATTTAGAGCCTATTTTTAACCGAGTGAGGAAGAAACTTGGGGGATGGAAATTAAAATGTCTTTCGGCTGGGGGAAGTTGATTTTGTTGAAGCATGTGTTAGCAAGTATGCCGATCCATATTATGTCTATTCTTCAATTGCCAAAAGGAGTATTGAAGAATCTGAATAAACTTTTGAGTTCATTTTTTTGGGGGGAAAAAGATGGAAAGGAAAAGAAGAAATGGGTTGCTTGGAAGTTGATGTGTAAGCTAACTGATGAGGGGGGAATTGGGATTCGGGAATTTGATGAGGTACAAACTTCTCTTCATATGAAATTTGCTTGGAAGGTTTTGACTGGGGAGGATCTGTGGGCAAAATTTTTTCGGGCTAAATATATTGGGGATAAACATGTATCTTTATTAGATCCTAAAAAAGGCTCGAGGTTTTGGAAGATGGTGGTAAAATGTATCCCGGAGGTTTTGGATAATTCCAAATGGAGGGTGCGGGATGGTAATATTTCTTTTTGGTGGGATAAATGGTTGAGTGAAGGCCCTCTTGCTAATTCTTATCCTGTAATTGATGTGCCAAGACTGATGGTGGTTGATTTAAAAGTTGCTAATGGCTGGGATTTTGACTTGTTAGAGAGGCTAGTGGGAGTACAAAAAGCGGAGGAGATTGGCAGCTTATTGGGTGCTCATAAATCTGGTCAAGATATATTGGTTTGGCTTCATAATAAAAATGGACTATTTTCCACCAAAAGTGCTTGGCAATGTGTGAGGGTCACGGCACCAGCAGTACCTTGGGCTAAATGGGTGTGGCATGAAGCTATACCAAAAAAAATTCCTCATAATTTAATACTAGATGGTAGATTGTGAAGTAGAAGACAAACCTTGCGGGGTACTGCCAAAGCCTGTGGCTTGGGCCAGGTGGCTGGAAACCCGCTTGTTCATGTAAAAACTGAGAAAGCAGGGCTATTTGCATTTTAAAGTTCTAAGCTCGAACTTTAAAACCTGCAAATTATCTTGTAAAGAGCCTTGTACGTGTATGAGACATAGGAAAAGTGTGTTCCCAAAAAAAAATATGGCGATATACATTCGGTTTATTTGTATTTCCTTGCACAGCTATCCCTTGTGATGGAGAGAGTATCAAAGAAAGACACATGGGCTTGATTCAGAATCAAGCTTGGTTCATCCAAAAGGAGTTAAGTGTGTGTAACATGCATACCCAAACACACTTAGAAGAGTATATGAAGTAGAAGACTGAAAAATACCATCTCATAGATAAGATTGTTCATCCGGATTTTGGATCGGGTATCCGGGTATGGCCCGAATATACTTGGGTTATGACCCGGGCCGAAACCCTGATGAATCTAGGTTTTAAAAATCCGAAAATCTGGGTTCCGGGTTTTACCTGGATTGTTTTTTTTTAAGCTAAAGGTCCATATTTAATTAAATTCAAAAAAATAATTCCTTTTGAATGCATAATTATTTTTATGTAAAAGCCCTTCATTTATTAATTTGTTTTTAAAGAAGTCAAGTTGGAACGCATAATATGTTCTATATACTAAATGCATAAATTCCTCTATGCATGCATCACATTGCAATTCATTACATATTACATTATTTGTTATTTATACATTACATTACAAATTACAATATATGAATTACATAATCAATAACATGTCCATAAATGATTTAATCGATCCACTCCAAATAGCAACTTCAAGTAATTGGACTGAGAGATCCTACAAAACACACAAAGTTTTGAACAATGATTATATAACAAGGATTAAGACAAATTCCACTGAATAAATTAAAGATTAAGGACCCGTTTGTTTTCAGAGATGAGATGAGATGAGATCTTTTGAGATATATGTGAATAGTATTGAGATATATTGAGTATAAATGAGATAAGATAAGATGAGATAAAATTGTGTTTGTTTATAGAGATGAGATGAGATTAGTTGGACTTTTTTGTACTAAGAATTGATTGCCGTGGGACCCACAACTAATAATATTATTTTTAAACACAAGTCAGCCGCCCAAATGACCTGCAACCCGTGCATGAACAGTAAATCCGGAACGGCCAAATCTGCTAGCATTTGTCAAGTGCCCAATTGCGACATTCATGTTCATTTTTATTTCCCACGCACGCGTGCATGCTTCCTTTATTAAATCAAGAAAGTAATAATTTATGACTTTTATCAAATATTAAATTCAGTTTGGTGGAAATATTTGTAATGTAAAAAAAAAAAAAAACAGCAGTTTTTTATAAAATAATGTGCAAAAATCTTTTGTATGCAGTACCTATTTTATCAAATATTTGTGTCACTCATTCCTAATATTTTAATATTAATTTTTTCATTCATTGTTACTACAGTAGACACTCGTTAAAAACAAAAAGAAGAAAATATTAAAATAAATGTGATGCATGGCTGTGAAAGAATTTATTATTTTTAATATTTAAAGGTATTTCAGCAATTTTTTATATACGTTAACACGTGTGTTAATAAAGGAAGCTTCGTCAAACCTATTTTAATTTGAACGAAGATTAAAAACACTAATCATTTGGAAGGGACCAAATAAATAAACAAAGAAATAACCAAATCCAATAACGTAATTCATTTACCATTTGCCATTAAATAAATAATATGTCCACCATGATCAAATGTTTAGCAATCCACATCGAGAATTATATCATGTTTAAATTCACATTTCGCATAAAATACATCAATTCTCGAAGATAAGGATACATGCAATCACAACAAAAAAATATCAGTATTAAATATACACGTAGATGCCTTAAATAACACCATCAATGACCACCCCTTGCTTCCCACATAGAAATGGCAATCTCATCTCTAATTGCACCCATATTGTTTTGGGCCTCAGTTGACAAGTCTACATGACCAGGTGAGGATCCCCCGTCACCAACCGCAGGCTCAATAACTGGTAGATGCATCGTACTCCACGTCTGAAATATCCAGTCATCGGGGGTGACCGTTCTAATATAGTTGTGCAGTGCACAGCACGCTGTAATAATAAGTCCTTGTCTACCAACTGAATATGGAGGCATGTTGGAGAGAATGGTGAATCGTTCTTTTATAACACCAAATGCTCGTTCTACAATATTACGAACTATTGAGTGATGATAATTAAAATAATCTTTATACCCATGAAAACCCTTGTCATTGTGACGATCACTCCGGTGATAACGTTCTCTTGGATAGGGGGGCAGCAATCCCGTAGTGCATGGATAAGCTGAATCCACAAGATAATACTAACCTGAGCGTCAATTTATTTTCAAAGCACAAACTTCAATGAATATAACAACAATCACAAAGAAAGTTCCAACTTAATAATATTTGACAAAGTTGTTTGGAAAAAAAATATTACCCTCTGGTGGCCATGGAAAACGAGCTTTTGGATCACTGGCAGCATGGTGGAACACACGTGCATCATGCGCGGATCCCTCCCATCCAGTGTAAACAAATATAAACTTCATATCGAAATCAACTATTGCCAACACATTTTGGGCAACTCTACCCAACCGATTTCGATATGCCTCGCGCAACTCAGCTGGCATCGTACCGTCCATCGCGCCAATGCATCCCTATAATACCAACAAATCAATCCCAACTGCCTAACACAACCAACTAATGCTAATAATACTATTGTTACATTGTATGTTGTAAAACAAAGTTTGAATTTCAATTGTTACCTGAAACCAAGGATAATTACGATTGTTGCTTGAAATATAAGGGTGCACGCTGTTCCTTAGAGTTGGCACAATCAAATGCCTCCCAACCTCACATAATGCATTAATGACTTTTCTAACGTTTTTATTGATTGTTTGCGTCGAATGTTGAAACCTGTTCCCAACAATTCGCTGGCCTTCCGCATGGCCCACAAGAAGACAAAACATACCCACAGCTTCCTCCACCGTCACTTCTCTTCTAGAATCACGTATCAAGTGATTGGTACGTAACAATCTGCATAAACAGCGGAATGTAGGTACCTCCATTCAAAACATAATCTTGCAATTATCTGGATGGCCATTTAGAATTCCTAATATATATTGATGCCCTCAGAGGCCGATATTATGTTGTGGCCTTGGGGGATTCCTTCGCTGTCTGTGGGACAGTATCCTAATAGTATTCATGATATCTATGGTCTCCATCGGATCATCACTATCACTCTCGTCGGTCCAAGAATTGTTATGCGCCATTCTCTACTATATGATGTCGAACTAGTCTAAAAACTCAAGACAAGTTCGGGAATAGACCAACAGGAGGGACCTATAGCATTGTGAAGTATTTTTTATGAGTGTACGTTTCCATTATAGAGAAGAAACCAAGAAGCTCAATATATGCAAAGAACCATGCATAGTTAATGGATTCTTAACGATATCCCATATCTTTAATTTTCATGTAAATGGAACTTACATTATTATTTCAGCAAAACATAGAAAATATATGCTTGAAAATATATTTATAAATTCTTATGAATATAGTATATATATATTCTATATTAGTTCAGCAAAGACATGTTAGTCGATGTGTTTGTGTCTACTATTCATACTAACATCATGTGTTAGTGAGCCCAAGTAATGGGAAGCCCAAGTTTCAAACTCGGCCCATCAAAATTGGCGGTCCAATTTAATGACATTTCATGAAGTTACACGATGGAAACAACAGAATTTCAGAGTGAGAGAGGGTGAGGAAAGGGATGACGGGCAAGGCACGGAGAAGCAACAAGGGAAGCAACGGGACATTATGAAAGGGAATTGGAAACAGAGAGCATGTGCTTCAGGTAAGAATTCAGAGATCTCTCCTCATATTTTTTGCAAGAAACATGATCGCCTAGATGAGAATTTGTTGTGTGATCAGGCGAAGAAAAATAAAGTGGGAGATGAAAATTTTGGTGATGTTGAAATGGGTTTCTATTCCCAAGTTCCTTAGAAGGGGGGGTAAAATAGAAAGTCTTAAAAATTTATCATCGGTGGAGGTTGGAGTCCAACCCCGCCGAGAACCATGAAAATAATCAGATGGAATTCCTGTGGGCTTGGGAACCCACAGGAATTCCGGAAGATCCCAAAATTCTCTTCTCACAAGAAACCAATTGTATGGAGGAAAAGTAGAAAAGATAAAATATTTTCTGGGCTTTGAGTGTTGTGTGGCAATAGACAGTGTAGGTAGAAGTGGTGGGTTGGCATATTCTAGAAGAAGGAAGTGGATTTAATGGTGACAAATTTCTCAAAATACCACATAAATTCCTGGGTTAAAGAAGAAGGAGATGAGGAAAAGGAATGTCAGCTTACGGGTATATATGGGAATCTTGATGCATCCAATAGGATGGAGACTTGGAACCTGTTACGTTCTTTAAAGGTTCCCAAATATAAAACTTGGTTAACGTGTGGTGATTTTAATGAAAGTCTAAGCTATGATGAAAAAATGGGTGGAAAAATGAAGCCTAAGAGGCAGATGTTTGATTTTCGAACTGTGTTGGATGACTGTGAAATGTATGATTTAGGTTTGTCCTATGTTCACTTGGTGTAATAGAAGGAATAGTGATCACAGTATAAGTGAAAGGCTGGATAGATTTGTAGCAAATCTGGAGTGGAGTAATCTTTATACTCGGTGAGTGAATACCTACAGCTGCATATTCACACTGCAATTACAACCATATTTCCATAAGGTGTCTATTAATAGTTTAAGTCAAAACAGTCCACTTGCACTAGTTTTTCCAGAAACAAACTAATATATGCGATATATATATATAGCATTGGTCCAGTCACCTAGTTAATATAATTAATATACATCTTATTCAAAGTAAGATGCAGTGTAAACAATATATTAAAGACATCGTATTCAGCAATATATATGGAATATATTTAATCACAATAACCAACACAAATATATATATATGCACAAGCTAAACATGTTCCCATGGACAAGTTGTTTGCAATAACATCACAATAACAAATCAGCAGCTCCAACAGCCAGTTTTAAAACACAGTAATTTGTAAGAGAAGTCAATCTTTAATTAAAAACATGTAATAGGTCCTACCACATAATGAACCAACCAAATATTTCAACTTAAAGAGTATTTAAATAGTGTTAAAATATTTAACATCAAAATTCTGGGCTTTTTCCTTCCATCCATTCATCGACAAGTGGGTATAAAGGGGATGATATCCCTCGTGACAGAAATATTTAAAGTTTGAGAGGAAGCATAATCTAGGGGGCAGCAACCTCTACCTTTGGGGCGTCGAGTAGATGCCTTTGTGAAAAGTTGATCACGTTCACAACAACCTACAGCTGGTCATTGGGAAGAGCACGAAATCAGACATAAATTCAAGAGGCAGGAAAAAAATGATATAAACAAACTCAATAACATTAGGAAAAAACCATCAACACAATTTTGTTGATCTACCCAACACATAAGACAATACTATTAATAACCAAACCATCATTCCGCAACATCACAACTAGATTTGAATTAAAAAAAGTGCATGGAACTGGTCCAAAGATATCCATCAAACGAACAAATGTAAACAAGTATTCAGAAAACTCAAATTACATAACGCCGATGAAAAATTAAAACGAAGCAAAGCTACTAATCAACCACTCAAGACATCCTACTCACTAATCAACTATGCATAGTTCGATCACTCAACTATGCGATGCCCACGCGTGCCTATGCTCATCATCCAATACCAAAAATCCTTGTTGTGCCATGGGATTCATTAAGCAATCAAACGCACGAGAGAAAACATCGGGAGGCAGTGGGGGCTGAAGTGCTTGTAACAAGGCCACACAGTGGGAAAAAGAATCGAAACCGTCATCACTTTCCATGCAATGTGTGGAGGTCCTACTCCGCTTTTCCCCTGACGCTTCTCCTCTGCCCTCATAACACTTTCGGCGTGTCTCATAGGAACGCGTGATCACTGCAACCATGTTCGATATCTCTTCGTCGTGCTGGTTGCGTTGCCCTCCCTTCTGACGTCGTCGGGACGAGTGAGTCGATGGTGTCTCCATGTCCATGGAAAACTGGGACGGGCCATTAAAGACAAAATCAGAGTTCCCTTGGGTGCCAAGTGCTGGGCCCCAACGGCACATCTTAGCATCAAGACGCTCCTCCTCGTCGGAAGATGGTGGTGGTTGGGTGGAGGCATGGTGGAGTGTACCGATGGCAACAGCAGTGCCACAAATGGTATAGAGGTCTACATATGGTGGGCAATCCGAGGTACGAAACTTCTTTACTTGTGGTTTGGCCTGGATAAGGAATTTTAAATTCAACATATTAGGGAGGGATTACCGCGGGAAACAGTGACATATAATAAAGGGATAATTTTCGTAATATGAAAATATGGCATGCTTAGAGAAGTATTACCCTAATGGCATTTGCCCAGTGTTCGTCACTCCCTATAACCGTTTTCGTATCGGGGTCCCATCCCATACCAGTTTGGTGCATGAGGTCTGTGAAAAGTCGTTGCATCATCTTAAGCCGATGTATTTTCCCCTTGATTTGGCTCGCTTCGTACGTCCTTACGCCCACTGCCGTAAGACGTGCAGCATAGGAAGCATGGTCCCTAGAAGTGATCTTCCCAGCCCTCAATGCACCATTAAGGGCTTCCGCTAACATCATGTCAATGAAGACATCCTCCATTCCATTCGCCCAAATCATTGGATCAACGTGTGAAATGTCGGTATCGGAGTCCATTTGAAAATGCTAATAATATGATATTTCAATCCAAAGACATTTATATCATATCGCCAAATAAATGATAAAATGAAATCCAAATTGTTTAATTTAGAAGTGGGTCATACCTGCCGAGGGTGAGGTAATCGAGAGGAGCGTAGGTAGTAACGCTAACAAATTAAAAATGTTGTTAAAAACAGTTTGTTGCCAATATGGAATCCAAAATAATGAGCGTGTGCGTCCAAAACATTTTCACGTGATCATATACGAGCTTGACATATATTACCCACATAATCAATGAAGATGTTCTATAATATTATTTTTATTATTACATACTGAAATGAGATGAGAATGTGACTAATATAGTACACACAAGTGATTTTTTTTTTCTCCCAAATACCATGTAGAAAGACCGATTCCTTTCAACTAATGCACCCATTTAAGTCCCAATTAGTCCTTCACTTATTGTTAATGGCAGCCAACCATTTAGATTAAAGTTGGGTTCATATATAGTTTGAATTTCAAGTTTCCAGCTCTTGATAGTAAGTCCACTAGGAATTTTTCCTCTACCTCTGAATGGTGTCTAGAAAGTACACCATCAAGTTACCTTCATTTTGTTGCATCTAATATGAGTAGTTTAAAAAAAACACATTTCCACCCAAAAAAAGAAGCTAAGATTAACCAGATTTATCAAAACTAAACTACAATTATTAGCGTTGCTACTGATCAGGTTAATTCACACTTACGCGTGTTCTCATCAAGTAGCCATATAAACATACAAAAGAAAGCAAAGCAGAGCTGATCTAAAGCCTTTTTAGAAATTATTAATCATACAAGGATGGGGTTATATATTGAATAATGGAAACTGGTTGATAGACAATATGATATTACTTATTAGCACAGAATAATGAGAGTAGATTATATAACTTTATATTTTATAATTTGTTTAATTTCTAGTATTAGATCATTTTCTTGCTCAATAATTTATTATTATATTAAAAAACCAATGAGCGTGACAAAAGGATGAGACAAGTCTCGTCAACTTTTTTGACATCAAATACAATTTACCATTATATAATTTTACTGATCCTAGTAAAGTTTGACTATTCTTTGGGGGTAATCATCCTGCAGGAAGAACTAATTTGTAATATATATATATATATATATAAATATATAATGATCACACCATTTCCCTATTCTTATTTTGTCAAAACGTACGTGACTATTATCACGACCTAACTATGGATGCACTACCACGGATAAGAAATCTCAAAGAGCCCATGCATTGATGCACACACATGACATGATCCATGCATAAATTTTGTCAAAATAAAAATAAAATTTATTAATGCTCTTGCCACAAAGCTTATTTTTCTAAGAAACTTCACAAAACAAGTATAGATTAAAAAACAATATATAAAAGAATAAAAAATAAATTGGATTTGAATTTCAAATCAATTATCATGATTTCAAATTCAAAATTTCGAGAAGTTTAAAAGCTTATTTGACTTTATTGCAAATCTAACTCTGAAATCTAAGATCCCATCAAACTAAAGAGATTAGATTTTAAATACCCAAAGATTATTTAATCTCAGTCCCAAAGCATTAATCACCAACAAAAATGCAGTTCATTTACACAAATTATTGATATAAAATAAATAAATATTAGAGGGGAGCAACCGCAAGCTCACCTGGTATGACCTCGTTCTCGGACCCGTGCTGCCTTTGGAGATGATGGTGAGGGAGCGTTTATGGCAGTGGTTTTTGAGAGCTAAACCCAGGTTGCAGCACCGAACCGTGGTGGACGAGCGGGGGGTTTTGGCAGCTTTCGGCATTTTCCTATATGTAGGGTGGTTGGAGCAATGAAAGGGGAGAAGAGGATTTCGCAGCAATCAGTTCAGTGATGGGTGGGGGAATAGGGGAGATTCACACGGCAAGAACAGATTGGACACAGAGTCTGATTTTTCTTCGAGATGAGCCTTCTCGGGATGTCGATTGGAAGGCAATCAGCTTGGCGAGGATGAGTGACTGCAGCCGAGGGATGCACTAGAATCAGTTCTGAACGAATATCAAAGGGAATCGAAATCTTGAGATGGGATGACCGTTTTCAAAGATTCGCACGGCTTGAAGTTGGAAATGGGCTTACGGGATAGAGGAGAGAGAGCGTTTGAATCACGGAAGAGAGGAGACAGAGCATGTGAGATTCGCACGGATGTGAGATGGAAACCAGTCAACAGTGTTGAGTATAGGAGAGAACAACTGAGATGAAAACTTTGGGATAAAATTGTGTTTGTTTTCGGGAACCCATCTAACCATACGAAAACTGGTTTTAGGTTTTCAAAGTTTTCGGATTACCTCCGAAAACAAACGGGCCCTAAGATGAGAATGGATTCTTTTTTTTTTTTTTTTTTTCCAAATACACTCACACTAACAAATATTTTGTAGAGTTTTCATTCAAATAGATATCACTAGACAACCACTTCTCTTAGCAAAATTAATAAACAAGAACATAAAACAGAGTAGTACTCAACAATAAAAAAGCTACACGTTCTCTCTGTCCTCACTCTCTTAACAATATGAATATCAAAATGCTTAATATAGTAGTACTTGTGCTAGTACGTACTCAACTTTGTTTCATTGAAGCATGCAACAAAATCTTACTGAAGCACATCTTTGTTTCATTGAAGCATGTAATTTCAAACCTTTCTTTTCAATTATTTTTATACAAACTATAGTTCAAATAGTTGGTGTAACACCCCGTATTTTAGTGTATTTTTACTGAAGGATTATTTTTATTTATTCAAAAATTTATCCTCTTATTTTAAAATTGGTTGGATTTTTAGTGAGTTTATTTTTATGATTTTAATTTTGTGAAAATTATTTTTATGTGCTTTCTTAATATTTATTTATTTTTATACATTTAAATTGCTTTTAATATTTAATTAATTACTGCGAGATTTAATTATTTTAATTTCACTTTACCATTACGTTTAAATTATTTTATTTAACTTGTGGTTTTGAAATTGTTTCCGTTGGATCATTTTTATGACCCAAGATATGAGGATTGGACCTCATTTCTTTCCCTCCATTTTCTTTCCTCTCTTTTTCTTTCTTCTTTTCTTTTCTTTCTTTTTCTTCTTTTCCTTCGTTTCCCCTGGCTTCCTGCGCGACACCCACCCCCTCTCCCTCTCTCCGTCCTTTCCTTCTTCTCCACCCAGCGCGCCATGCGCAGGCGGTGGTCGACACCACCCTGCTCCCCAGCTTCCCCAGCCACCGACAACGCCACCCCTCCGTTTCCAGCCCTATTCGCGCCGCCGATAGCCACCACGAGCCTCTCCAAGCCGCGGCACTCTTTCCACCACTGTGCCGACGTCGCACCACCATTGGCCGCCATCTTCTCACCACATCATCCTCGACCTCTTGGCAACCCGTTGGACCTAACTCCAGCTCTGATCCATCACCGGTGAAGCACAACCAACTCCATTTCCGATTTGGGTGTTTTTGGTCTTCTACCGCCGCCCACGCCGCCACCCACGGCCAACTTTCACCACCACTAGCTTCACCGACCTCCCTAGGCCATACCCTATCATTTTTGGTTCTTCGTTTCTCTCTGTTGAAAAGTGGGTATTTGAGACCCACGGCCACAGTGTATTTTGCACTGTTACGTTGCTCAGATGTCACTTCTTGCAGCTTCGTGATCTTTCAGAAATTGCTATATAGCGCTGTAAGTATTTTCCAAAGAATTATTGTGAATTTAATGTATTTTTACACTAACACATTATATTGTATTTGAACTGTTGATTGGTTTTGCCGGACTGAGTCCAAAGAGTATGGGGGTTGGATGGATTGGTGATTGAAGTTGTTTGGTTGGATTTGATTGGGTTGGTTATTGATGGTTGTTGATTAGTGTCGGTACATGTACATTTCATGATTTCATGCATGATCATGTTTGTAAAGGAAATTGGGTTTTCGTGTATTGCATTCATGTTCATGTGTTTATTGAAAAATGGGTTTTCATGTGAAATGATTTATTGGGTGCTTGTGTATCACGAACCCCAAGCCGAGATGGGGTATTATCTCGGTGGAGCTCCTCTGGTCACTCGGGAGCATAATATACTGAGTGACGTCCCCTAGATTGTCGCAGGGCGACAATGGGATCAGACGAGAGATTCGTGCCGACTTCGTGGTCCTTCTGCTGGCGGGGACTAGAGGATGCTTGGCTACGTACGCGCTGGGCGCGGAACTGGGCATTGCTCGTTGTGAAGTTGATGTTTTACCACGAACGTGTTGGGCGCAGAAGTGGGCATCGCTACGAATCCAGGGTGTGCGGATGACCCATAGGGGAGATCGTGGTGCATACGTTAAAAATGGACTATTTTCTGGGAAAATAGTGTGTGTTGGATTTTATGTAAACCATTTTCTGGGAAAATGTTTTATGGATTATTTTTGGGCCAATTGGGATTTTGGCGTGTGTTGGAAAATAATCATTTTCGGGAAAAATGATGTTTTGAGGGAAATGCATATTTCTTCATATGCATGCGTGTTGGTTGCATTAAATGCATTTTATTCCTAAGGATTGCTTGGTTTATACTTACCTGCGGTACCATTTTGTGGTAACGCAGATTTTGATAGAGATGAAGATGAGGGTGAGCGTGAGGAGTCGGCTCCGCCCGAGGAGTGATTTGAGATCACTCATTTGTATTTTGGGACATGTGTTAAAGTTTATTTTGGGATGACTATATAATTACTTTTTAAACCCTTTTACTGATGTTTAGATTGTATTTAAATTTTGGTACTTAGTTGACTTATCCGCTGCGTTGTTTTTGTACATTGTTGCATGTACGCACACTGGCACTATTGTTGGGATGCGTGACCGTGTTGTCATCATCCCGGCATCTCGATTCCTGTGTTTCCTTACATGGGGGTCGGGGGCGCCACAGTTGGTGCAGTACCTTGACCCTGAAGAAATTGTTGTTGATCCCCAAAGTTGGCCTCAAAGTGGAGAAAGCACCACCACATGTCATATAGGATATGACCAATCAAAGGTGAATAGATCATGCTCCCACATAAAAGAAAATAAAAATTTTGCCCAACTTTCTAGTTTTTTATATATGAGAAAACATATATGTACCTAATAACTATCGTAATTAACCTAATAACAACATAGTGCACGGTGGCTTGGTATATATTAAGCATTAACCACTTATAGTGCATGCCAATATAAAACCGAAAGGCCATGCAAATCTCATCAACATTAATGTCTATATAGTTTCTCTAGCAAAGACGATGACTACTCCATGTTCGCATAAAAATATAATCTACAAGTGCACACAATCGTAACAAGTAGTAAATTGTTTTATAGAAAACGGTTATCGTACCTATAGAGAATAATTATACTATTGAGTATTGAAATTGGCTAAATTAATTACTATTTGGAAAACTGAAATTTGAAGAATGGTTTATCTAAAGTAAACTGAAAAAAAGAACATTAAAATTAAGATTTTAAAAATAATGAGAATAGATCTAGAGCGTTTGACTTCACCTAACAAATCCCACACAATTTATTATTCCAATCATCCCAAATTGATGATAAAAATCCCTTAAATATTCAATATTTTCTCTTGAACAATGAAAAATATCTCCAACTAATAACTCCATATCTCTATATAAATTTAAATAATTGAAGGCTCATTAAGGGTACGTTTGGGTAGTGAGAAGTGTTGAGAATATTTGTGAATAGTTATCAGTAGAGATTGGAGTGAGTTTGTGAGTCCCATTGAGAGTATTTTGAGTTGTTTGGATATGTGAAGTATGTTGAGTTGTTGACTTTTGAGTAGGTAGTTGAAAAATGTGTGGGTCCCATAAATATTATAGTGATTTTATTTTTAGTAATAAATATTATAATGATGTTATTATAGTGATTTTTTAATATTAATAAATATTGAAGTGATTTTATTTTACTTTTATATATAATAATGATAAATATTATAATGATTTTATTTTTAATTTATATATAATAGTGATAAATATTATAATGATTTTATTTATATATTATAGTGATTTTATTTTTAATTTATATATAATAGTGATAAATATTATAGTATTTTATTTTTTATTTATATATTTTAGTGATTTTATTTTTTATTTATATATAATAGAGATAAATATTATAATGATTTTATTTTTTTTATATATATTATAGTGCTTTTATTTTTTATTTATATATTATAGCGATTTTTTTTTATTTATATATAATAGTGATAAATCTTTTTTATTTATATATTATAGTGATTTTATTTTTTATTCATATATTATAATGATTTTATTTTTATTTACATATTATAGCAATTTTATTTTTTATTTATACAATATAGCGATTTTATTTTTTTATTTATAATGATTTTATTTTTTATTTATATTTAATAGTGATAAATATTATAGTGATTTTATTTTTTATTTATATATTATAGTGATTTTATTTTTTATTTATATATTATACCGATTTTATTTTTTATTTATATATAATAGTGATAAATATTTTTTATTTATATATTATAGTGATTTTATTTTTATTCATATATTATAATGATTTTATTTTTTATTTACATATTATAGCAATTTTATTTTTTATTTATATATTATAGCGATTTTAGTTTTTATTTATAATGATTTTATTTTTTATTTATATTTAATAGTGATAAATATTATAGTGATTTTATTTTTTATTTATATATTAGAGTGATTTTATTTTTTATTTATATATTATAGCGATTTTATTTTTTATTTATATATTAGAGTGATTTTATTTTTTATTTATATATTATAGAGATTTTATTTTTTATTTATATATAATAGTGATAAATATTTTTTATTTATATATTATAGAGATTTTATTTTTTATTCATATATTATAATGATTTTATTTTTTATTCATATTATAGCGATTTTATTTTTTTATCTATATTTAATAGTGATAAATATTATAGCGATTTTATTTTTTATTTATATATAATAGTGGTAAATATTTTTTATTTATATATTAAAAGGTATTTTATTTTTTATTTATATATTATAGTGATTTTATTTTTTATTTATATTTAATAGTGATAAATATTCTAGTGATTTTATTTTTTATTTATATATTATAGTGATTTTTATTTTTTATTTATATTTAATAGTGATAAATATTATAGTGATTTTATTTTTTATTTATATATAATAGTGATAAGTATTATAGAATGTTTGTGAATAGTTATGAGT
This sequence comes from Juglans regia, assembly GCF_001411555.2. NCBI lineage: Eukaryota > Viridiplantae > Streptophyta > Magnoliopsida > Fagales > Juglandaceae > Juglans > Juglans regia. The sequence goes on from NC_049908.1 coordinate 14,439,371, forward strand.
AGATATTGAAGTGAGTTTGTGGGTTCCATTGAGAGTATTTTAAGTTGTTTGGCATGTGAAGTATTTTCAAAAGTACGAGAATACTTGGAAAGTGTTGAGAGTAGTTTGATACTCAAACATACCTTAAGTGTTTTGGATTTTTCTTGAAAATCACACTAGTCGCGGTAAAGCTTTTCTGCTTTCACTCAACTAATGGTGTTTAATCCTAAAACTTTAATCACAAATCACCTATCGGTCTCATTGCAATCCAAAAGATTGAACAATAGTTAGCTACAAAATTGTCAACATTAAGAACAAAGAATAAACACTCAATCATGGAAATATTGAAAATAAAATAACTTGGAATATAACCTATGTTCAATGCTAGGCTACATCAAAGTTCTAGAAAATAGAATTAGTTCATAATAAAATAAAAAAGAAAAAGAATAAAATTGATGTTCTTTATTGAAGTCGGTCGTTGAAGCATTCGGCTCTCGCCACTGTCTTCCAGTTCTGCCTTCTCGAAAGAGTACTTCAATAATAAAAATTAGGACTCTCAACTCAAACTCTTTAAAACTCAAAACTAAAACTAAGATTACGAACCAAGACCCCCCTATTCATCCCATAAGACAGGATTAAAAATGATGTCAAAACCCAAACCCGGAAACAAAATAAATGCGGCTACAATCTAGCCTAAAAATCTGAAAAATAGTTTCTAAAGATAGATATTAACATTAATGGAAATTATCCCAATAATATTAGAATTATCTAAAATGGAAGATTCAGTGATATGTGGCTTGATTTGTGGAGATCGGGAGGATTTGATAGTTAGTAAATTGATTACAGAACTCGAGAAGATCTCATTGGGTAGATGTTGTGTGCGCTGAATAAAAATGGCGGGTGTGGAGGTCACAAATGAACGGGCATGAAGGTCACAAATGAACAAGCATTGTGGTCACAAATGAATGTGCGTGGAGGTCACAAAGATCACACGACCCTCTTCTTGCTTACCGAGTTGAAAGACTCCTCGCCTTTAGGTGAGAGAAATCTCTTCAGATCTTGCTGCCTCTCATCGGTCTGGATTTGTAGTCTCTTCTTTTGTACGAAAATGCTCTCATTTTGCACTAAATCTTCTCATTCATTCAAATCCAAGAAAATAAATAAAAATATATAGAAATAAAATAAAATCAATAGTACTGAAAGAAAAATGATATTTTTCATAAATGTAAGAGTGATAAAAATCACATAAAAATAACACTTATCAAATACCCCCAAACTTAAGCTTTGCTCGCCCTTGAGCAAAGAAGAAAGAAAAACAATTAAAACAAGCATTGGTTTGATTCACAATTAAAATAATTAAAACCGGTACCCGGTTGTCAAAAACCGCATCCGGGCTAGATATGCCTGGTTTAAAAAAGCGGGTACCGGCTTGGATTTATTCCTGGCTGGAACCCGTAACTGAAATATCTGGATTATAATCGGGTTTCAGACTGGATGAACAGTCTTATTCATAGGACAACTTGCCATGATGAATGAGAGTTGGCAAACGATTAATAAGGAACATTGCTCTGTTGATGGCGTTTGTAAAAAATTTAGAAGGCACAGAGGAGTGCACCAATAAGGTGTGGCTGGTTTCAATAATGTCCTTGTGATGTTGCTTAGCCAGGCTATCTTTTTTCTAGAGTCCCGGGGCACAAAAATTGTTAAAGAATTCCTTCCGAATCAAAATACTTGTTTAACATTTTGTTGATGTATTTGCCACTCCCATCACTTGGAACAATTTTTACTCGAAGTATGAAATTGGTTTTCCATCTGATGTCTCAATGTAGCTCACATCAATTTCATCAATTTACCATTTGATTTTCCATCAATTCCATCAATGGGAGCTACATCTGATTTTCGAGACATAGGAAAATGCCAAATAAAATGCGAGTATTTATAAAACAATTACAAGATAAAACCAAAACCCATCATAAAAAGGCATCAAAGTAGGCCCCCACACATCAATATGAATAACATGCAGAAAAGAAAAACCATAAGCACTTCGGTTTTGAAAGGGTAATTTGGATGACTTTGAGAAAAACCAGCAGTGTTACTAAAAAATGGTAAACAATACATAAAAACTTCAATGCACAAGAATTGCGATGGCCTAAACGTGTGTGCCACAAATTGCTAGAAACATTATTTGTTGTAAGTCCAATGGGAGAGGTAGGAATTTTGCTTGGAGAAACTAGATACTGGCCATATACAATTGATCCTTTATGCACCTCTATGTGTGTGCATGTGTGTGCACGCATTGCATAACCTTCTCTACCACACAACACCTCACGCCACTCCAGCCCATTCTCCATCATCCCTTTCTTCACCTATTGCAGCACTTCACCCCAAGTAAGCCTCGCACACGATCTCCCTCCCTCGCTCCCTATATATTTCTCACTCAGTTTCCCTCCCTCTCCCCATGCTTAGCTGGTCTTTCTCCACGCCATTTGTCAACACTACCCACCTTGCGCACCTAAGCGCTGGTAAGCCCTTCTCCATCCCTCTCTAGCCTCTTAGTTCTCTGTATCTATCTCTCTCTCAACTACGTATCTCTCTCTCTTGTCTCTATGCAAAAGCTCAAAAGATTGACAGCATGAGGCTCTGTTGAACCGCTGCTCGCAACATCTACCCTTCTTAGCCCCACCTCATGACGACCTCTCTCCATTAGGTTTTCTCAATGTATTCTCCTTTCTCTTTGTGTGCATTAACTCTAAAACCTAGATTATTACCCCTGATTTTTGCGTCTAAGAGCACCATGGACCATCTCTAGGAAGCATTGCCTAACCAACCACCGCTTTGAGATTGGGTAAGGTACCTTTGAGTTCTAATCTCGTGGGCACCCTTTAATTTTTGGGACTCATATGTTTAGTGCCTAAAGGAAGTTTGGGTTGTCTATGTTGGACGTTAGAATTATAGTTGTGACGCCCCCAGATTTCCGCTTGGGATTAGACGGACATCCTAAGCGTCGGGATACGCAACACAAGGTTACCTTCTCCCGTTCATGACATACAAGGTTACCTTCCCCAGTTCATGACATAGTTGTGACACCCCCAGATTTCCGCTTTGGAGAAATACTTACAGTGCTACAGAACAGTGCCAAATGCACTGTGGCCGTGGGTCTGAAAGACCCACTTTTGAACGGGTGTGAATGAAGACCCGAGATTGATAGGGCAGGGCCTAGGGATGTCGATAAAGCTAGTGGTGGTGGTGGTGGTTAGCTGTGGGTGAAGGCGCAATGGGTAGTTAAAGACCAAAAACACCCAAATCGGAAATGGGGTTGAAAGTGCTTCACCGGCGACGGATCGGAGCTGGGGTTGGGTTCATTGGGTTGCTAGGAGGTCGAGGATGAAGTTGTGAAGAAATGGTGGCCGGAGGTGGCGCGACGGCGGCGCTAGAGCAAATGGTGGCCGCGGCTTGGAGAGACTTGTGGTGGCTAACGGCGGCGATGGAGGAGCTGAGATCGGAGGGGGTAGTGTCACCAGCCGGTGGGGAAGCTAATGGGCCGGTGTCGATCACTGCCGGCTCACGGCGACGGGCTGGGTGGATGAAGGAAACGGACGGAGAGAGGGAGAGGGGGTGGGTGTCGCGCGCGGGAGAGAAACCGAAGGAGAAAAATGAGGAAAAAGAAAGAAAGAAGAAAAAAAAAGGATAGGGAAGAAAAATGGAGGGAAAGAAATGAGGTCCAATCCTCATATCTTGGATCACAAAAATGATCCAACGAAAACGATTTCAAAACCACAAGTTAAATAAAATAATTTAAATGTAATGGTAAAGTGAAATTAAAATAATTAAATCCCACAGTAATTAATTTAGAATAAAGAGATTTTAAAAGTATAACAATAATTAATAATAAGAAAGCACTTCAAAATATAATTTTTACAAAATTAAAAATCATAAAATAAACCCACTAAAAATCCAACAATTTTAAAATAAGAGAATAAATTTTTGAATAAATAAAAATAATCCTTCAGTAAAAATACACTAAAATACGGGGCGTTACACTAATAAGATATCCACTAAAACTAAACTCAAAGATGAACAACTTATGTGAAGGAATCATCGTGCGAATATACTTAAAAAGGGTCGAAAATGGCCACACAAAAAGACACAGAAATCTGCCCGAGATATCTCTTTTGGGTTTCTTTCTAAGAACGGGGAAATAAGTGATAAAATGGAGAGAAGTGTGTCTTGCACGACTTTAGACTTCTGGAGGGGGAAGTTATGGGCTTGAATGACCCTTGATTGAAGTTGCCTATGTGACATAAAGTGAAGAATAGAGGGGAGCAAGGACTGCCTGTAGCAGCTGTGAGAGATGTAGGTTGATGGAGTGCATTTCTTCTTCACATCAAGGCACCATTGGGTGTAGCCAATGGCAGTGGATGGTCTGCCATGTGGGGGAGGAAACTTCTCCAAGAAGCTTTGCCAAGGTGGCCCATTTCGTTGGCCTCGGTGGGCCCCAACCAAGGGGGCTTCAATTTGGGATTTAAATGGGGTTTGGTTAGGGTTTGAGATGCTATCATGCCCAAAACCACTTTTTCTTGGCCCAATCAAATTTCCAAGGTTTAAAAGGTTGGATAATGATGTCATAACAAGGATTTGATTAATTAATAGCATGTGGAAGTGGTTTAATCAAGTGATTAAAAGCAATGCTAGAAATCGGATTAAAAAGTGTTTGGAGGCCAACTTTAGGGTTTGGGAAAACCATTTAGGGTTTTGGTTTCAACCAAGCTTTTGGGGTTTCAATTGGATTCTAGCCATTTAGGGTTTTGATAGGGTTGAAACCCTCTTTGGTTTGGCACAATTTAGTTGATCAGATAAAACAGAGCTTTGCTTAGGTGGCATGATCTCACACCTTGACTTCCTTCACAAATCCATCTAATGGTTCCTCATGGTGCCAAGTGTCTAATACTATTCATTATGTGTGGCTAAGATCTTGCCAAGTGTCCAAATAAAACTCCTCCAACCTAATTTGGATATTTCACACTGTGATTTTGAAAACACTGCAATGGGTGCGCTTATCGTGGTTATTATTCACTCCAAAAAAATACATAATAAACTTAGTACTGAAAAATTCTAAATATTCATATTAACCTATAGGGAAAATCGTTTACCGAAATTCAACCCCGAAGTGCCCCTAAAAATAATTTCACAATTTCTAACAGACGTTTTGTTTGGAATTATGAAAATAGGATATTGTGCAATAAAATCCTAAATAATCTACTGAGTCTAATGGCGATGACCATAACGCATTCTGACACTTCTAACTACCTCAAATAATTAAACTCATAAATCTAACACCATAGTGAGTAATAACACTGATTATGATGACAGACTAAAACCTGAGCGATTGGTCGATTCGTAAAAACTTATGGGGTTTTCACGAGATTCCTAAAGTCAATATAAATTCTACCAATGAATTTTTAGCGGGCTGTTACATCCTCCCCTCCTAAAAAAAAGATTTCTTCCTCGAAATCGACTCAAGTATAAACATAAAACACACTCAAAAGAAGAAGTTGTTCACCAACCTACTGTCCATCACCAGATGCCTCATCACGCTCATGGGGCAGGTAACGTTGTTCTTGATGTAACGCTTTCCTCTCGTAGTCAACACTATTCTTACCTATAACCATCAAATGGTTACACAATAAAAACTACCACTATAACATAATGGTATAACACTCCCAAAGGTTATTGCCTAAACTTAATGACTTCTAGGTTGACTTTCTAGGATACTGAATCCTTGCTTAAATGAAATCACCATTCTCCTTACTATTCAAAGAATTATCCACAACGTATATATGTATATACCATTCTTAACTCTCTCTCTCTCAAAACATATCAATTTGGACTGGAAGCCTTCCACAAGGTAGGTCAAGTCGTACCAGCATACTCTCTACATCTAAAACTTCAAGTATTCACGCAGTTCAATTTGGAAAAATTTAATCCATACACAACTGAATTCACTTTCTCTATTTCCTCAAGGAGTTCTATCTGCCTAGGCTAGCTTACTCCTTCATAATCACAACAAATCGTTCCTCCTCCTAGGTGGTACCTTGATAAACGATCAACTATTAACCTCAATTCAAGACTTTCTCTCTTATGATTGGCATAACTCTTCTATCCATCATGAGCTGCCTCTCATTCTGACTCTAAACGAAAGGATCTGTTCCTACTGTTCACGTATGTCCTCAAGACCAAGATTTACTATCCATATAAAAATCTCCAATATAATGATGATCTATGTTTTCCACAGACACAATGCTTTGTCAATAACACTTAATGGCGGCTGGATAAAACTACCATCACCAGCGAATCCTACTACGGCCAAAGCCTATCCTAAACACCTTACTCTTCCGAGCACAAATTCCTTTAGATTCTCAACATCAATACAACTCCGATTATGCAGAATACTAATTTTTCAACCTTCAATATCCTTCATCTAACTACTAAAGGGTATTCTACATCTACACTGATATGAACAATAATACTCTTAATGAGAATTGTTACTCTTATCACCTGGGTAACAATTCGACTTCTGAACTAAACTCTTGTGTAATACCACAATCACTAAAGACAGGGACTCACTTGAATCAATAGCGTACAAGTTACAAACTTTAATGACTTGACATTCCCCAAAATGGCAATAATGCAACAATACAATCAATTGCAATCAATCAACCTTACAAAAGCTTAAAAATACCTAGATCTTAGAAACAATACCAGTGACGGTGCCAGCTTCTTCGGTTCCTGGGGTGTCAGTGTCTGCGTCTCCCAGAGTGACAGCAGACACTCTCATGGGAACGTGCTGCCTCGACTTTAGTTTGTACCCACTGCTGAGAGAAACTCCCCTTTCATTCATTCCTCAAAGCAACACTGAGGCAATCTTTGATCATATGACTCCGTTGGCAACACCTGAAACAAGTTCTCAATGCAATTCTACACTTGTCTCCATGGTGTTTACCTCACTCTCCACAAGGTGGAAATGTAATCGACATTGAGCTCCCAGTCTCAATGCATTTTCCTTTATCTGATCTAGTAAACATCTTCTTCCTTTTTGAACTCTCTTCAGTAGTGTACAATGAAGTTTTTTTCGTTCAGTATTGATTTAGATCACCATATCTCTTTGCTCAGTCTCTACTATCGCAGCCATGTTTACCTTGGTATTTCTCAATTCTTAAGCAAGCTACTTGGCTACGGATCCTTGGCTGAAGTCCTGCTTGAAACTTCTGCAGCTACATCCATTTAGTAGAAATCAAGTGTGGTGCAAACCTTCCTAACGCCATAAACTTAGCAGCGTACTACTCTACGGTCAAACTGCCTTGAGTTAAAGTCACGAACTCCTGCGCCTTCAACTGTTTGACAGAATCTGGGAAGAATCTGTTCTCGAACTCTTCCTTAAATCTCTCCCATGACAGTGCAGCCAAACTTCCTAGTTCCCTTAGTAGAAGTTGCCTTCGCATATCCCACCATATTCCAGTTTCTCCTTGGAATAGGTATCCAACATATAGAACCTTTTGGTCCTCACTACATCCATAGATCTCATAGGTCCTTTCGAGATCCATAATCCATTTCTCGGCTCTTAGTGGCCCTTCATTACCAGAAAAATTTAGTTAACGGTGGATCAAGAACTTCTCATACATACAACCCCTGACTTCGGGTCTGGGTACGTACGCTTGCTACTGTTGCTGTTGTCTAAGCATGTAAGCCAGCAGACGTACAACTTTAGCTATTCCTCCATCCATATGGGGATTCTGATTCTCCTGATTTGTAGCTCCCTCAGGGTTTCAAGGTATCCTACTGTGAGTCATGTGTCACTTCCAGAAACACACGAGTACATGTATTACAACCATGTACTATCTCTCATATTTCAAAAATTTCAAGCCTAATGAAGACTAAAATTTTAAGCCTAATATTTGGTGCATTTCCTAAAGACATGTGGATTTAAACCTAGAGACGTATTGCTCTGATACCACCCTGTGACGCCCCCAGATTTTCGCTTGGGATTGGACGGACATCCGAAGCATCGGGACATGCAACACAAGGTTACCTGCCCCCGTTCATGACATATAAGATGCAATGTTCCTAACATGCATCTAGCATTATGCAATATTCGCAGAGGATAATGTTTTTTTGAGCAATACTATTCACCAAACTTATAATATCCCAAATAGTTAAAACATAAACCATGCATACTTAAAACATCCACAATTACAGCACAAGTCTCAGAAGACTATAATCACAAAACAACAGAGACCTGGCTCTATAATTACATTGCCAAAATACACTATTGGGCTAGTTCGTTGAGTAATTCGCGTAACTCGACTAACGATGCCGGAATACTATCCAAAGACCTAACTATGGAGGCTACAAGCTTCGTGATGTGTCTACGGCGTCTAGTCAACCTTCTCGAATCTGCTAGTGTCTGCTCCCTGCTCTGATCCTGACACATCGCCTACCAACTTGCCCTGGAAGCCATTTAATTTCCTTTCTCTGATTATCATAGTCCCTGTAAAATCGATCTTGGGACTCTCCCTTGAAAACAACTAAACACCTTTTACACTTGCGAGACAAATTAAATGGAGAGACAAGTAGCAGTAATAATGGGACCCTAAAAATGTTGTTTTTAATACATACATACAATTAATCCACCAGCTTCCAACGATTATCTACATTGACATATATTTCACGCGAGCAGGTAAACATCACCGCTTCAAACTAAAAGCTAATCCCAACAACCTAAAAGCTTATCCACACGAACTCTAGTTTTAAAGAGGAATAATGATATTATCTCTCAAGTTTTTAAGTAAAATAGACATATAAAATAAACTCTACAACATTTACTACTATTTATTTATATTTTTTAAACAACATTAAATATTCTATGAATATTCAAATGTTCTATTTTATTTATCTCTCTATATCGAACTTAAAATTAAACGTTGGGAGTTTTGTTCCATAAATATGCAGCCTAGGACTCGGTTATGGTATAAACAAACGTAAGTTTTAAGCCAGTATTAGTGGCGATTAGTGATTGCTGAAATTAATCTTTGCCGGCGATTTATATGCGCTGCAAATATACATGACTTCCATTCACTTACTATACCGATGACTAATTAAATCGAGGCGATTGACTTTTTGCGGCAGTGTTATAGTTTTTGCGGCGATTTAATGACTGTTGGAAATAAGTTCACATGCGACGAAAATTAAGATCGTTGAAAAAGGTCGAATTATTTGCAACGATTTTTGTATATTTGCGGCTATAATTATCGCTGCAAATTATGTTAATACCAAAGATATTTAAATATCACTGGAAAAAGAAAATATAATTGCGGCGATTTACATCCGTATTTGCAATGATTTTAATCGTTGCTTTTAACTTTTCCCAACGATTTTGTATCAACCGGATACCATCTTTTTTGGCCTTTTTAGACCTCATTTGCGGCAAAATAAACTCGACACTAAAAGTATGTTTTTGCATCGAGTTTTACTTGTTGCTAAGGGTAATAAAAAATGGCATTTTTATTTTGTCGAACATGCAACGATTTTAAAATTGCTGGAATTGATCAAATGCAAAGATTATGTGGGGTATTTGTGACGATTTTGAGCGTTGGAAAAACCATTTTTCTTGTAGTGCGAATCTACTGTGGCACGTTGAGATAAATGTTTGTAGTTTCTCTTCTTACCGAGAAATACTATAATCTGAGGCGTTCAAAAACAGAATGAGGAAAATATGGCAGACTGTTCGGAAACTTGTTTTCAAGGAGTTAGGGTCGAAGACGTTGATGGCTGAGTTCGAGGATGAACGTGACAGATTTCGTGTTATGTGTGAAGGGCCTTGGTCTTTTGACACAAGCGCTACTCCGTTCAGAGAAACTCTTCACCCATCTGAAGGATCGGCGTCTTGAGAAGCCTGTTGTGGGGCTCATGATGGTCGCTAGACACCGGAGAGCAATTGATCGACCTTCCTCCATACGCTTGACTGAAAAAACACTCAAAAATGAAAAAAAAAAACAAATAGAGATGAAAAGAAGGAGAGATGTGTGAGGGAGGAAGGAGGGAGGAGCTGGAACTCCTCCCTCTACACCGAAGGAGAGATGAGGGGGTTTCTATAGAGAAAAAGAAGTTTGTCTCTCTAAGAAAAACTAGGGTCGGCTTCTTCATTGTTGTGGGTTTCCATGGTAAGAGGATGGAAACAACTTGTTACAGTTTGAAGAACTCTAAGGTTCAAATGTTGACTACCAACTTTGAAGAACTCAGAATGATGGATGATGACACATTTGATGTCTTTTATACAAAACTGAATGACAATGTCAACTCTCGTTTTAATTTAGGGAACAAACTACTTGCGTGAAAATGCTATAATTGAGGAAACTCTTTTACGTTTGATGTGATTTCTAGACTTCAAAATTGACTTCATTAATGCTTTGATCACATAATGAAATATTAAACCTAATTATTGGAAAATTCTGGGATTTCGCTGGAGCTGAAACTTTTTAAAAAGATAAAAAACCCTGCGTCGTTTTCTTTTCCACTCAGACCCGTTTTCTCTTCCTGCGCCATTTCCTCTCCCCTTCTCCATGCGATTTTCTCTCTTCTTCCTTCTTCTTCGTGTGGTCTCCATTGAATCTCCACCATTTGAACTTCACTCACTCATGGTAAGCCCCTTGTTCTACCATTTTTGTTTTATTCTCATTTTGATTTTCATACCATTTCATGGGGGCTACGGTTTCTACATGGGTGAATAGTTTTTAGGTTTTTGAAATGGGGATTTTCTGTTCGACATTTTGTTGGTTTCTGAATTGGGAGTAGAGAATGTTTCTCTCACCATTGTATTTAGGAATTTCGGGAGTTATGCATGAACTACACTTTTGTGTAACAAAACATGCACACCAAGTGCTTGATAAAATGCCTAAGTGGGTCATCTTGTTGCATTTACATTAAATTGCATTTCTCCATAGCTTAAACATGCATACATGTTCATTGTGGAAAAATGGGGATTGCTTTGTTGGTATGGTTGGTATGTTTATAAATGCCTATTGGTAATGGTTGTAGTGTGTGGGAAGAACACCACTCACAATTAAGTGATGTTTTGCGTAGCATGCACTCCACATGGGTTCTCAAACCCAAATGGCACACTTTGTCGCTTACTAGAGTTATAGCACTTGCATTGGGCATGTTGCTCCTAGTGTATTGCATTGGGCATGTTGCTCCTTACATTTTCATGCCCGAATCATTTTGAAGTTGTGCATGCACTATAATCACACACATGGCAGCACACGCACACTAGGTGCTCGATGATAAGTTTGAATCATCCATTTAGTTGCATTTACATGGTTTTTTCCTCATGCATTGGGCAATTTAGTTGCATTTACATGGTTTTTACATGGCATGAACATGCATTGGATATTTTAGATCCTAATGGTCATTGTTCTGTCTACAGCCTAAAACCATATTTTGTCGTGTGCGTCCTTGTAAGGATACTCCCACCCCAGCACAAGCACACTTCCACAATACTAGGGCTCGAGATCTTTATGATGAGAATTTTGGTAAATGCAACCTTATTGTTGAGCATGAGGTCTCCTTAGGTGAGCTAAATGAGACTATCGTGCCCCGCATTTTTGAATCCCGCCAATGGCTTGGCTTAACCATTGGTCTTCCCACTCCTTATTTGGATTTGGTGAAGGAGTTTTACTCCAATATCGATGACATTTCAGATGATGGCTCATTTGAGGTAAGTCTCCGGACCATCCATTTCCGGGTAACCCCTACCATGGTGGCAGACTTGTTAAATGCCCCTCGGGTATCCGACCCGGTCTATCCGTATCTTACCACTCCTGCTCCTCGCATTCCAGTCATCGTTGAATGCTTGACTGGGAGGCCAAGTGACTGGAATGGTAGGATACCCTTGTATACGGTTAGGTTTCCACCTAACCACTTTCTTCTTAGTCGGATCGTCCTGACTAATCTCTACCCTATGGCACATCATTCTGATCTCTGGTATGATCGGGCACTTCTTCCTTATGCCGTGATCAATGACGTCTCCATTGATTTGGGGAGTCATCTTTGACGGGTCATAGTTGAGACATTCCGGTCCAACAAAGTCCGAACTGGACTACCATTTCCTTTTCTCATCACCCGGATTGCCTTGGCACACTCTGTCTCACTTCTTCCTCATGAGCCTATGATTTCACTCAAGGCTCCAATTGGTCGTAAGACCATTCAGCTCAGCCGTGCTCACCTTACCCCTCAACCTTTAGACATTGTGCATCCTCCGGCACCGGCACTAACACCTCAGCCGTCAAGCTCTCGGCCTTCGAGCTCTGCACCAACCACCTCGACATCTCCAAGCGTGATCCCATCGACCGAGCCCAGTCTACAAATGGTGTTGGACTATTTGGTCCGCCTTGATGCTCGTCTTGATGGTTTCCAACAGACTGTCACACAACGCTTCAATGATATTGAGGAGCTCCTCCATAATGAGGATGATAGCAGCCAGTCAGATGGTGGTGATTGAGCCCCTTGCATTTAGTGACAAAAAGGGGGAGTGTTATGTAGGGGAGGGAGCATAATGGAGCACATATGTAGGGGGAGTGATGATATGCTTTAGGCGGAGCACTAGTGAAAGAAAATTTGCTTTGTAAAGCACAATTTGTTTTATCCACTATTGTATTGCATGTTTCATTGAAACTCAATGTCATATTTTCTTAATGAAGAATTGTTTATGAAAAATGTGCTTGTCATGTGTATACTTGAATTTTTTCTTTTAACTATATTGATTACACGTGCGAATATTTTGTGCACTTTTATTTTGATACGCTTACTTGTTTGTCAAGTGTGAAGAAATATCTCAAGTAACTTTATATGTATTTGGTAATCCTGAGTCGATTGTGTCAGGATTAGGTCCAAATGTATAGGTTAGAGGTTTTGTCACAAAAATGCCAAATGGGGAGATTGTTAATTTAAAAATAAGTTTGTTGGCATATTCTTGTGAAAACCTTTGTAAAATTGTGTTGTAACAAGTGTTAAAGTGTATGAAGTGAAAAGGGGGTCAAAACGGCTTGAGCAGAACACAAAAATAGGTTCGCTCGACATGGCTCGACATTTTGCTCGAGCAAAATTCAAATCAAAGACTTCGCTCGACAGTTTGCTCGAGCTACATACAAGTCAGAGATTTCGCTCAACATGGCTCGAAAATTCGCTCGAGCTACATTCAAGTCAGAGACTTCGCTTGATTCGGCTCGACACTTCACGCCAGCGAATTTCAAGTCAGCAAGTTCGCTTGACTTTGCTCGATACTTTGCCCGAGCCAATATTCTGAAAACCTAATTTTTCCTTAGGTTTAAGCGCCTCTTTCTTGATTGTAACAATTAAAGTTTCTATTGTGGATTTGAGGTGGTGTCTTACACCCGGAGTGGTTTTAGATTTTGATTCGGTTCTTCAAATGAGTTTCCACTTCATGAGCACATCATTATGTGTTGATTATTTGTGTGATTTGTTTCATTGTTTAATTGCTTGCTTGTCAAGATTTTTTATTAGACCAGAAAAATCGAAGAACACCTATTCACCCCCCTCTAGGTATTGTGTTGGGTAGAACCTCTGGCTTTTCAGATCTATTTAGATATTTGAAAAACCGTTTATGATTTCTAGAGAAGCAGTACCTATATTCAACCGCTGACATAACACCATGGGGATGGCTTTTGTGTGAAAATGTTATAATGTTCCATATTAACCTCAACAATTTCTAGTAATTCACACAATAGACCTGGTGCAGCAATGTAAATACAAACCTCTGAAATACTACTAGTAGAACATATAAATTACAATATTCCATCTCTCAATAGTAAACCCTTCAATACAAAATATAGATCTCTAAAATACAAGTAGTACATCATACCAAGTATAAAATGCCACTGGTATAAACCTTCAAGCTAGAATTTTGAAATATTGTAGTTAAAATACATAGCTTGGACTGTATGATAGCATCACACAAAGTCAGCATTCAATAGATCAAAAGCTTCCATGTAATTGATTACATTCTCTCACAACCTACCACTCCATGACTCAGTTTACCCCAAAGTGTCTTAGGCTGGCCATTTGTAATCAACAAAAGAAAATGACAAACGTCTACCAGTATAATGCAGAATCCACCATTGTTGTAGGGCACAGTAGTATGAGACATCCTGTTGTTAATTGATTAGTCTCATTTCTTCTTTTCATCTTCAAAAGCAAGTAATTGGATAAACCACTCTCCTTTAATTTCTTTGTTAAGTTTAGTAACATGATAAAAGGGTGTATCATGCTACATGAAAATTTCATAGATCAGAAATAAATTACTCAAGAATCTGCTCACGAAAGAAATTCATTTGATAATATAACTGGCAAGCTAGGTGAACAATAGGAAATGGAAGTAAAGATATTGTGCAGTGGGAACACCATTCATATACTAAATATGGAAGTAAAGATATTGGATTTTTAGGAAAGAAAAGGACAACATACTCGAGGTTTCAGTCAAATGTCACCTTTGAAAATATCTCATAACCACGATGTTATAAATTCAAATATCTAATAAGAGGCACGTGCTCAAGTATGCATAATACAGTCTAAAATATTTGGGATATTTCAAGAGTGTGGTGTACAACCTGGATGCATAACCAACCTGAAGCTATATTATAAATAAAAAAAGTGTATTGATACCTTAAACATCATCGGTCTCTACATCAGTGTCTCCAAGTGAGTCTTCATCATCAGTGGAAGCAATGGACAGTATCAGAGCTGTCGTTTGTAGAATCCTCCACGATGTCGTTGAAAAATTCCCAGTCGTCAAGAATTTCATTATTTCCTACGGTTAATTCAGCAATAGGAACAGTTTGTGGGAGAACATCTGGCCTTAGCAATGAGGACTGAAGGCCATTCTCATCAAACTTGACATCTCTATAAATGTCAGAAGACTGTTATTCTTTATATACATCACCCTCACTAGAATCATCTCCGTTATCATTTATCTCCAACTGGGGAACTTCATAGACATTCCTATATGTGATCTTCTACACAATGCGCCAAGACCCACGTAAGTTTGTGTCTTTGAGGTAAAAAACTTGTGATGCTTGGCAAGCCAGTGCAAAGGGATCGTCCTTATACCAAGTTCGGGACATATTGACACTTGTAACATGCTCACTAACATGTATCCCTCGAATGGTATCACTAACATCAAACCAATCGCAACTAAACAACCAGACACGTTGCCATCCCATGTACCGCAACTTCAATATGTCATTGAGAACACCATAGAAATCTACCATAGTTGATTGGTGTTCACTTGTAACTAGCACACCACTATTTTGTGTTCTACGGTTTATTTCACGATGCTTTGTATGAAACCTTATACTGTTCATTATACAACCAACATATGATGCCACCAAAGGGTCAGGACCAGAAGCTATTACATAAAGATCATCAGATACTTGGTCAGGGTCTCTAGCACGAAATGTTTGAATCTAAAATATTAACCAAAAGATGAGATGAAAATATGCCAATAAGTATGAGACAGATATTAAAAATTAATTTTGGGTAGATATAATATCATCTTACACGTTTTTTGAACCACGAAGGAAATTCAGTTTCATGCCTCCTTTCTATGTTAGTTAGGCTCTGGTCCTTCAAAATGTTGTAGTGCTCCCTATAGGAAAAATAATAATAAAATGATTTTGTTAAAAGCCATTTAAGCACAATATTCCATAAGACATCAAAGATTAATGAGTATGGTTGAAGGTTCTTACTCCAAGTATTGCTCAATTTCTGTGCAATTATTGAGGGTGTACCATCTGGCAGTCTTAAATAATTTGTTCTCTAGTTGTGTAGGAATTGAAGTCCCCAATGGGCGCACTTTCTGTGAAAAAATTGAGAAGGAAGCTACTTCGGCTGTTTGAACACCAATATCAATGTTTCGATCCTTAATGATGAACCTAGTTGGTACATCATGTAGATACATCGAGACAAATGTCAAGCATTCTATATGAATATATGCCTTCGCAATGGATCCTTTTGGGTGGGCTTTGTTTTTTACATACCACTTAAATTTGCCCAAATACCTTTTGAATGGATATATCCACCTGTATTGAACTAGTCCTGCGAGGCCCAACTCACGGGGTCTTTTCGTCACAAAAGACCCCAATTTCGTCCCAAAAAAATTTTTAGGACGAAAAAAATTCATCCCAAGGTCGTTCCAACATCACTGTGCCAAAAGGTATTTTGGGACGAAAATCACCATTTCGTCCAAAAAAATATCTTTTGGGACGAAATTGAAGGAAACCGTTCGAACACATTCGAACGAAAATTTCTTTTCGTCGCGGTTGAAATTCATCCCAGAATATCGTTCGAACGGAAATAATTTTAAGTTCGAACAGTAGTGACATGTTTGAACGATTGCGAAATATGTTCGAACAAACATGCATTCGTTCGAACGGTATGAATTTATCTTTGTGTTCGAACATTAAATGGTCAGGTCGAACGGTATATGGGTTCGAACGGTATAGTTTATGTTCAAACATGACTGAAATAAATGACGTTCGAACGTTGAGTGATTGTTCGAACTCTACGAACATAAATTTCATTCGAACATTATGTTAACGTTCGAACGCTATTGTCGTTCGAACCTAGAGTTCGAACGTTTTATGTTCGTTCAAATGAAATCTCTTTAATTTAAATCTATAATAGAAAACTAAATAGACATTCATAATATTTGAAAAAATACATTAGAAACTGTTTAACACTCACAAAAGTGTTATAATAAGCGCAAACTAAATAAATAATAGTCGAGACGGGCACTGTTCGTACATAAATAGATAATCCCAAAATCTGTACGTAAAAAGCCATCAGTTGCTTGGAGGCCTGTACTATTGCATAAGCTGTTGCATTTGGAGTTACATCTATCTTCTAAACTCTTCTTGTTGTTCTTCATGTCGTTTGATGCGCATCTCCATATCTGCTTGTTTTGCCAATTGAGCCTCTAACTCATGCTGCCTTGCAATCAATTCTTCGATTTTGGAATTCGCATTCTCTAGCGCTATAGAAGTCATAGATGCATTCCCAGAAGAAGAGGAAGAGGGACCAGGCTTTACACAGCGACCCAAACCCCTCAAATATCTTGAACGTTGACCCAAGACTTGTGTAAAAATATCAATATCACTTGTTGAAGAATTTTGATCTAACGCAGATTCAACACGTAGGGCAACCATTTTATCCTAGACATAATTAAGATAAAGAATTAATATCGTCATAAATATTCTAATATATTTAATTAAAACAGGTTATAATACTTACATAATTTTCACGGGCATCAGGATGAGTCCACTCTCCATTACGATCAATGTGCAATACAACATATAATTTTGTCAGATCATAATTAGTATCTGAATCTTGCTACAATAAATGTGTTAAGATATAAAGTCATTATGATTCATCCAAATAATTAACTATATCGGGGAAAAAAATAGCCATACCAATTTCTTAGAAAGGCGATGGAAAGATCTTGATCCTGCATGATTATTAATCTTCAATTTTGATCTATTTGTTTTTATTATAGAACTTCACTTCTGCAAAGAAATTGACAATATTATGAAGCAAAATGACAAATAGGACAAGTAAAATAATTAAATTTAATTATACCTGATATGATGAATCCTCAAACATGTCACAAAGTTTTTCCCACTCAGAAGGTCGGACATCTTGAAAAGGATGTTGGGGTGCATCTTCCTTCTTCTCAAACTTATTATAATGCTCATGACACCTCGCCTTATATTTGCGAAATGCAATACCCATAAGCTCTTCCATAGTCTTACGCTCCTCTCTCCGACCAAAATTTAATTCGAAATCATCATTGAAAAAAATAGTCACAAACACATTATCATTTATAATATTCTAAATTTAAGTAAAATATCGAAATTTATTCTACTAAATCAATGTTTTAAACATTACCAAACAACGCTTCTTGATAAGCCCTTTAACATCTTGGAGGACTTTCTTCGATGGAGTCGTTGCCAAAGGTGCGTAAGTTCGTGTAAGAGCACCCACATGCGATGCAAGCCAAGCTACTGGTTGTCCTTCGCCCCCGGTATGTTCGTCAGGAATGTTAACCTTGATCTTACAGACCTTCCGATATTTTTCCAACGTCACCCCTCTGGTGGTGCCTCGACCTTGACGAGATTGTACTGTAGACTCTATAAAATATAACATTTTAATCAATTTCATTTATATGTCTATTATAGGACCTTAATTAATCACTTTTATGAGTATTAGATTTTTACCTTGTTTCGTAGAGTCAATCTCTAATAGTGAGTCTGAAGGAGAGCTAGGAGCAGGTGGAGATGGGTTGTGAACTTCCTTCCTCTTTGGCGGTATAATTTCAAACTACTGATACATTCAATAAGTAAAATATTTGTCATCAAGTGTAATGTTAACACATAATTGGTCAATCATAATCCGTATCAGTTTCATTTGACAATTCGCTCTTATCATCTATAGATACTTCAGATGATTTAACATTTTCCTCAACTGTCGCATCAACAATTTCAGCCTCAATATCTTCTCTATTTAATGGAATCATCTCATACTGGCTCAAATCCACAAACAAATTTAAGGCAGGTTGACTCTCTTGGTATGCTTCTTGAGTAGAGGAGTCATCTTCTTCTTCATCTTGTCCTTCCGCTTGAGGGATGACATCATATATATTTCTTGGAGAATATTTTTGTACTACTCGCCATTGATTTCCTAACTTCGAGTCATCTAAGTAGAATACTTGAGATTCTTGAGAAGCCAAAATAAAAGGATCATCTTCATACAATTTTTTTGATGTATTAACACTCAAAAAATATTCATCATCACGGACTCCAGTACAAGGATTGCTTAAATCCCACCAATCACACTTAAACAGATACACCGCAAGCTCTCCCAAATATTTCATTTCAATTATATCGACAATAACCCCATAAAAATCAATATTTTCTCCATCATTACTTCCTTCAACTAGGATACCACTATTTTGGGTTTTCCTATAACAATCTCGATCCATTGTGTGATACCTACTATCCTGAGAAATACATGCAGAATATCGAGCAGCGCATCTCGATGGGCCACGTGCCAATGCATACAGTTCATCCGATATATCATTTGGATTATTCACATACATTTGTACAACCTACATATTGAGTAAAGCATATACTATATCAAAATTGAAATTAATATTTTTTCATTGCTTATTGAGTAAAGCATATGTAATGTTATTACCCGTTCTTCAAACCATCTCGGGAACTCCTCTTCATTTCTGGTTTATATCATTTACTCCCAGTTCCTTGAGCACGTTAATATGATCACTGAAATTGATAATTACCACAAATCTTTTATATTCTTAGACTTTTTTAAAAGTAAATGAGGGAATTTAAATGAAGAAAAAGCTAAAACTTATTTCAAGTAGTTCTCTATCTCAGGGCAATTGTTTAGCACGTACCACTGAACTTTCTCGAACTCTCTTCTACACAAGTCATAACCACGCACTGCACCAATTGGACTAACTTGTTGGGAAAACACAGAAAACACATTCCGTTGTCTTGCTCGGTCAACGTCAAAGTTTCTTTCTGGCCGATCAAACCGAGTGTCAACTCCGTGGAAATATTTGGAACAGAAGGTATGCCACTCATCGTCAATATATGCTTCTGTAATTGATCCTTCTAGACGGGCCTTGTTACCCACTGTACGTTTCAACTTTCCAAGAAATCGTTCAATGGGATACATCCATCTATATTGAACTGGTCCTGCAAGCCGAGCCTCACGTGGCAAATGAACGGCTAGGTGAACTATGACGTTGAAAAATGATGGTGGGTAAATACTTTCTAGCTTACACAATATTATGGCAATTTCTCATTCCATTCGATCTAAAACTTCTACATTGAACGTCCTAGCACATAAGTCTTTAAAAAATGCACCCAACTCAATCAAAGCCACGCGCACATCTCTGGTCAAGTACCCACGGATACCAATAGGCAAGATATGCTGTAAGAAAACATGACAATCATGACTTTTTAATCCAGTTATTTTCCAATCATTTGTTCTCATACACCTTGTTAGATTCGAGGCATAACCGTCCAGTAATTTTATCTTCATTAACCACTCACAAAATGTAACCCTTTCATTCATTGACAATGTATAGCACCCAATCGGCATGTAGACAGACGAACCAATTTCTTGCAATTGCATTTCCCGTCTTATTCCCAACCGATTCAAATCCTTCCTTGAGTTTATTGTATCCTTTGTTTTTCCTTCAATTCACACCAATGTTCCCAATACGGATTCGCATATATTTTTTTCAATATGCATAACATCAAGGCTATGCCGCAATTTTAATTTCGACCAGTACGGGAGTTCAAAAAATATTCTATTCTTTGTCCAATTCAACTCATTAGTAGCTCGTTTTCTCTTTCTTTGTTTTTTACGAAATTCATTACAACCAACATCTATAAATTGTGCAAGTACATCTTCGCCAGACAAATATGGTTGAGGTTGGTCCCATTCAACAGTTCCATCAAACATTCTAGAATTTCCATGCCATTTATGGTCATCAGGTAAAAATCGACGATGACCCATGAAACATAATTTCCTCCCGTACGTAAACCATTCAGATTTGGTATATTTGTTACAAGTTGGACATGTCATTTTCCCCTTAGTACTCCAACCTGACAAATTTCTATAAGCGGGAAAATCATTTATTGTCCACAACACCGCAGCATGCATCTTGAACGACTTGCCTGTTGACGAATCAATTGTGACAACCCCGTTCTACAGCTGTTGCACGTGACATAAATAATCGTTGTAATCTAGGTATCAATGGAAAGTGGCGTACGACCTTTTGCGGAACATTTGCCTTGTCCGATGTCCATATTGACTCGTGGCATATAGGACACTCGTTCAACTGCTCATTCTCTCGCCAAAATAATATGCAGTCATTCTTACATACATGTATTACGTTGTAATCAAATCTAAGTCCTCATTTCAACTTTTTTGCTTCATAGAAGTTACGAGGTAAAGTATTGTCTGTCGGCAGTGCCTCTTTAAATAGCTCAAGTAACATATTGACTACCTTAACAGATAATCGACACATTGATTTTATGTGAAGCAATCTTACGGTAAATGACAACTTACTGTGTCTTCTGCATCCTGGATATAGCTCACGCTGTGAATCATTCCACAAGCGTGCAAAAGTGTTATGGCCCCTATCATTTGAGCTTGATGTGTCCGTGTCACCTTCATCCATAAACATTCCCGCACCGATGTCACCTAACATTTGCTCCATATCCTCATCGTATTCATCTCCAACAATCTCTGGTTGTACATCTTCATCGATCTCTTCTTCTTCATGTGGAGCCTCAAATGAAGTTGGATATGATTCGCCGTGTAAGACCCAATCAGTATAACCCTTAAGTATACCTTTGACAAACAGATGCTCTCTCACCAAGTCTATCTTATGAGAACGCAAATTCCTGCATTCTCTGCATGGGCATCTGATACGCCCATCACTATCACATGTACCCAATGTAAACTCCAAGAATTTCTTAACACCTTCAACATATACATTGTAATTCTGACCCAATCGATCGCTACCTCTCATCCAACTCTTATCCATGCCGACTATATTCATTACAAACAATCACGTGTGCATTAACAAACAATCATATATCATGTACCAATAAATGAGTATGCCACATTTTATCGGGTAGTTGGTCCTATCCCGTTCAAGATTGTAAGTTAAAATTAATATTTAAATTTCGACAGCATCTCCTCGTAGTTCTCCAAATATGCTCGTTTGGTTGTGTGCACTGACGATTAACATGTCGTTGCACCATCACCGAAACTTCATATTCAGATAACAATGGATGAATCTACCAAAGTCATAATGTTGGACGACAATAGATATAGTTCTATAATTTGCGAGAAAGATCTTACAATCCCAAACTGTCCACTCTGGACAATTCAAGAGTTATCAATCAAGCATTCATTCGGATTGATAACTCTCGAACGGGTCTAAGGTTTATTTTGATGAACAAACAATGCAAGATATTTTAACATATGTCAAACAATAACAACATATTATTTATACAGCAATACAAGAAAAACCTAATTAGTAGGTATTATTTCAAGATTTATTCAAGATTTTAATTTAAATATTAGTTTTATTAATTTAGAATTAAGTATTTAAGTATTATTAAATCTTAACTATTTGTATTTTAATTTAAAGATTTAGTAGTATTTTAATTTACAAACTTCATTTTATTAATTTAGAATTAAGTATTTAAGTATTATTAAATCTTAACTATTTATAT
>NC_049908.1:14461855-14525916 GCF_001411555.2 Juglans regia
TAATTTAGGCCTAAGATTTATGGCAAGGGTTATGCTTTAAGGAATTAATGATGACTTGTATAAGTTCAATGAAAGGGTGTCAAGAATGCCTAGAGGTGTAAATTGTACAATCAAGAAGGTCATGAAGATGTATACAAGTAAGTAGTTGATGAAGTTATTTGGATATGACTAGTTTAAGTGAAAGGAAGTTAAGTAAAGAATCAAATGAAGGTTAAGCCCCGTGGAAGAGAAGGAACTAAGAGTTAGAGTATTTTTAATATGCCAATTCTATGTTTAATGCTCTATTGTAAATATAATAGAAATGACGGAAATTTATTTATGCATGTAGCTTGTCATCTGACACACACATGAATATACTGCATTAAATGTAAATAGCATGGAGTCCAGTTAAGTATTATGCTCATACTCTTCTAGAGTTTTCTAAAAATATGAAATGAAAGAGAAATGTTTTATTTATGAAAAGGAAATAAAATGTTTTGAAATAAAATTTTTTTATGAGAAAAATGTTCTTTTATGAAATGAAAGGAAGGGAAATGTTTTCCTAGAATGAAAGTACTTTATGAATCTATGCTATGGTATTAATGTTCAAATACATGTATGTAATGGTATACTTTGGCAGCCCATTTTTATGCACCCAAAGAATAGTTGTATGCATGTGAATGGATGTTATATGTAGTATGTATTGTATTTATGTTCCATGAAATGAAATGATGAGTTTTTATGCTTTATGTTTTGAAATGAAGTTTTGTGAAATGAAATGGATTGATGAATGAAAAGAATGAAAAGAAAAGGACTGAAAGGAATGAATGTATGGAAAGGAAAGGAAATAAATGAATATTTTAATGTATGAAAATACGTAATGGCTATGACTGAATAAATGAATGATGTACCAATGGACTGGGCAAATTACAATGCCGAGTAAGTAGTACTAAAACTGCACCCAGTGCTACCCCTGATTGAAAGAGGTTCCCAACCTGTGGCCACGGGTGGAATTCGAGTCCAAAAGACCGCTAACCCCAACACACGGGACGTAACAGTGTGTACCAGTCAGAGGAAAAGTGAAAAGAGTAATTGAATGTTATGAATGATTTAGTTTCTTTATGAATGAATGTACAAGGTGTGAGAAATGTTTTATGAGAAATGAAAACGTTTTTAAAAAAAAAACTCTACCTTGTATTGTTTTCAAAGGGAATGAATGCTTTATGTAAAGTATGTAGATGAATGTCAAATGCATGAATGAAAACCTATGTCAGTATATTTTTACGGTATGAAATAATGATTATTGAGTATTCGACTTATTTTATTTTTATGTATATCCCTCCCCTCTCAAGAACAAAATGAGTAAGAAGGTTCAGGACAGACATGGCCCAAGGAAGAGGTGACAGAAGCCTAGGCATTTTATGTAATGTATGAAACAAGTTTTGCAAAAGGACTTTATATTTTTAAGTAAATGCTGCAAAACTCTCTTTTAGATTTATAAAGTATATTTCAAATTTTAACTATGGAATCTTTTATATCCTGGGAAGGGAAAGGAAATTTTTTAAGAAGTTCAATAATTCCCTTCTTGTTTTTCTAAAATTATTTTCTAAAGTCTCACTACAAGAATGTGTGTTACATGTCATATATATCATATATAGAGAGATATATTTATAACTTACAATGGAGCTCATCATGAACATATGAGTAATATATATGATGTTTTTTGGTATAATGTTTCTATTTTAGTTGTACTTAATCTTTGTATTATTGCACATAATTCTGATTAGAATCCGAAATTCCATCTGCACTAACAAGTCTTGTTCGTTAACTATATACATATAATAAATGTCATGTCATATATATAATGTAGTCAATAATAATTATGTATATCATGTGATCCTTTTTTCGACATTATTAATTAGTAGATAAGAAAAGCGTCTGAGATCGACATCCCCTTAGTAGTTTTATGCGTAAATGAAAAAGAATTAAGTAAGAAGGATAAGGAAATACCCAATCCACTGGTACTCCCATCGGTTGGGCTTTTTTGCTTTTGATCCCCCACCATCTTAGGCCCAATGATCATGTTGGGGTCCGTTTCACCATCTTCATTTAATTCATATGATGAAATACGTTCTAAAAGGTCGTTCATGACTTCAGAGGCCAATTCGCGCTTCTGTTTATCTGGTAGACATCCTGTGACGCAGGGAAAACCTTATGAATATAACACAAATCTTACAAATTAATGAAATGATGCAGGGAAAACCTTATGTTATGAAATGATGTTTTATAAAATGAAATGGACTGATGAATGAAAATAATGAAAAGAATGAAAAGAAAATAACTGAAAGGAATGGATGAAAAGAAAGGAAAGGAAATGGATGAATGTTTTAATGTATGAAAATACATAACAGTCATGACTAATTGAATTAATGATGGTATCAATGGACTGGGCAGATTGGAATGCCGGGTAAATAATACTGGTAGTGCACTCAATGCTACCCCTGACTGAAAGGGGTTGTCAACCTGCTGTCATGGGCGGAATCCGGTTTCAAAAGACCGTTAACCCCAACACATGGGACGGAATAGTGTGTATCGGCCAGATGAAAAGTAAAAAGAGTAATTGAATGTTATGAATTATTTAGTTTCTTTATGAATGAATGTATAAGGTATGAGAAATAAAAACATTTTAAAAGAAAAATCTCACCATTAAAAATGTTTTCAAAGGGAATGAATATTTTATGTAAAGTATGTAGATGAATGTCAAATACATGAATGAAAACCTATGTTTGTATATTTTAACAACATGAAGTAATGCTTACTGAGTATTCAACTCATTTTATTTTTATGTATAAGAAGCGTCATGACAGACATGGCCCAAGGAAGAGGTGACAGAAGCCTATTTTTTGTAAGGTATGAAACTAGTTTTGTAAAAGGATTTTATATTTGTAATTAAATGAATTTGCTACAAAACTCTCTTTTAGATTTATAAAGTATATTTTAATTTTTAATTATGAAATCTTTTATATCCTATGAAGGGAAAGAAAAGTTTTTAAAAAAGTTCTGTAATTTCCTTCTCGTTTCTCTAAAATTATTTTCTAAAATTTCACTACAAAGACGAGCGTTACATGTCATATATACCATATATAGAGAGCGATATATTTATAACTTAGAAGTGAGCTCACCATAAACAGATGAGTAATATATATGATGTTTTATGGTATAATTATGACGAACTGCTCATTTTTCTCTCGATTGGTCACGAGTCTCACCTTTGCAGTTTTAAATCCCGAAGTTGTGTTTTAGATTTAGCAGATAATTTTAAATGGGATCCAGTGTTTTAAATGTTTAAAATTATTTTTAAAAGGGGTATTTTTAGTATTATTAAACAAAGCCTAATTTTCAAGTAAGCATTTTTATATTGTGAAGCTCTGAAAAATAATACAGTTTTAGTAAATCATTTTATTTAAATGACTTTAGTTCTTTAAGAGTATTATTGAATATTCATTTTATGTTAAAAAACCTATTATCTAGATGGATTTATTTCTCTTAGAAATATTTATAAAACTCATGATTTTATTTTATGATAGAGATTACTATTTCGAAACATGTTCCCCGCCCTACCATCCATCCAGGCTAAAGCTCAGAGTTCAATATTCCCGTGCTGTATTGAGAACCCAAGCTAATGCTCGGGATTTGTTTTCCCCATACCCCTTAGTAAAGGCGCTAGAAATGCTTGGGAGAAATTTGGTATCAACATGTCTTTAGGAAGGCAACTCTGCAAATGTGCAAGCATCAACTCTGCAGACCCTTAGAAGAAGACTGGTGGGAAGGAATCTTGAGAAATTTGAGATGAGCATCTATTGGAATTGGAGCGGTGTGCGTGATAAGGATAAGACAATTTCAAATTCGAAAGACACCTGCTCCACGTTCAACTCTCTTCCAAAGCATTCGGATACTGGCGCCTCAAACCAAAATTATAGGTGATAATATTTATCTTGTGAAATTCAAACTTGTAACAGACTCTATCTTGTATAGAAGTTATTCTATATATACTATCTCTCGGAAGCCATTCAAGGCAGGGAGTATAACCCAGTTTTTATCGTTTTGTTATATGGTATTAGAGCCATCGTGACTAACGTCAATGGCATCCTCTTCCGATTCCTCTGTAACGTCTCTCTCAAACACACCCATTACCCCTCCTAGCATCCAAAGCTTGGTTACTATCAAGCTGAGTAGTGAAAACTACTGATTATGGAGAGCTCAAATCACGTTCTATCTAAGAGGCCAACGTCTTTTTGGCTATGTCGATGGGAGCCGACATCAACCCACCCAATATATTTCAAACCCAGCAACTGCTACGTCAACTACAGTCCCTCCTCTGCTTCTCAATCCAGGATTTACTAACTGGTTCGATCAAGACCAGATTGTATTGAGTATTCTCATGTCCTCTTTATCGGAAAGCATCCTTGCCAAAGTGGTTGGTGCTACTACATCTCGAGAGGTTTGGTCTGCACTGGAAAAAATGTATTCCTCTCACTCTCGAGCTCGCCTATCAACAACTCGGCGTCAACTTTCTACCGTCACAAAGGGTGGCATGACTATCTCGGATTATTTCCAGACTGTGAAGTCCCTGGCTGATACTCTTGCAGTCATTGGACACCCACTCCCAGATGCTGAGATTGTCTCATACTTGCTAGGTGGCCTCGACTCCTCGTATGATCCCATTGTTACGTCCATTCAAACAAGGGATGCTCCAATGGAACCTGAAGATATATTTGGTCATCTTCTCAATTTTGAATTACGTCTACAGCAACATACTCAAGTCATTGAAGCTACCATTAGTTCTGCCAATGTTGCAACCCGCACTGATCAATCTCGTGGTACTCCTGGTAAATCACCATATCCAAACCGTGCTCCATCTTACTTAGGATCACGTGGTCGTGGCAGGGGCCGAGGTAGTCGACATGGTGGAAATCGCCCAATGTGCCAGATCTGTGGCAAAGCTGGTCATCTCGCCATCAAATGTTTCCATCGTTTTGATCAGGCTTATCAAAACATGCCAAACAACATGACGGCATTTTTTTCAGTACAAAAAGCTCCAACTGATACCAATTGGCATCCCGACACTGGCTCCACCAACCATCTTACCAGCGATATTCAAAACTTGAATCTTCACGCCGATACCTATAATGGTTTGGATCAAATTCAAGTAGGGGACGGGGCAGGTTTGGCTATTGCTCACATTGGTTCATCTGAGATTAAGTCTTCAAATTCTTCATTTAATCTTCACAATATTTTACATGTTCCACAAATTAAGAAGAACTTTATTTCTGTGAGTCAATTTACCAAAGACAATAATGTATTTGTTGAGTTTCACTCATCTCATTTTTTTGTGAAGGACGAGGTTACAAAGAAGGTTCTTCTGCAAGGAAAGCCTAAAGATGGACTCTATCCTTTTCCCTCGTCCAACACGACTTCACCCATCACTCATCCCACCTATCAAACAATAAAGCATCTTGTGTCTAAATTCTCTCTTCCAGTTTCCTCAAATAAAATACCGAGTGTTTGTTCGGCATGTCAACAAGGAAAAAGCCATCGTCTACCATTCCCAGATTCTCAATCTATTTCCACTCATCCCCTAGATTTAATTTTTTCTGATGTATGGGGTCCATCCTCTATTTTATCTACCAAAGGCAATAAATATTATGTTTCTTTTGTTGATCATTTCATTAAATTTGTTTGGCTCTATCCTCTTGCAAATAAATATGATGTTTTGACTATTTTTTCTCAATTTCAAAAAATGGTTGAAAGTCAATTTAGTCGACAAATAAAATGTGTCCAAAC
Source organism: Juglans regia (assembly GCF_001411555.2). Lineage (NCBI taxonomy): Eukaryota > Viridiplantae > Streptophyta > Magnoliopsida > Fagales > Juglandaceae > Juglans > Juglans regia. The sequence continues at coordinate 14,467,679 of NC_049908.1, forward strand.
AGACTGGGGTGGTGAATTTCAAACACTTCATCGGTATTTTCACAAAGTGGGAATTCAACATCATGTTTCTTGCCCTCACACCTCTCAGCAAAATGGCTCAGTTGAAAGGAAAGATCGTCATGTTGTTGAAACTGGTTTATCCTTATTATCCCAAAGTTCAACGCCTCACTGTTTTTAGGATGATGCTTTCCAAATGGCAACTTATCTTATTAACCGTCTTCCAGCTGCTCCTCTCGGTATCTCTCCATTTGAAAAATTATTTTATCAGGCACCCGATTTTTCTCTCATTAAGATTTTCGGTTGTGTTGTTATCCCTATCTTCGACCTTTTAACAAACACAAGTTGGATTTTAGATCAGAAAAACGTGTCTTTATTAGCATCAGTAATCTTCACAAAGGTTACAAATGCCTTGATCCTGACTCTAGCAAAGTGTTTGTGTCTCGGCATGTCATTTTTTACGAGACTTTGTTTCCATTTTCGTCGTCCACACCGTCTTCAGTTCCTACTGAAAATCCTCGCACAGTGTCGTCCACAATCTTGCTTTTATTAATCTCTTCAAACGACCAATCTTGTCCTACCTTTTTTGCCCCTCCTTCACTTCATGGTATGACATCGCATGGGGACCCTCCTGAAACGACAGCCTCTCACTTATCTTCCTCCCCTGTTGCGTCAGTGTCAAATGAGTCTTCTCCTCTGCATTCGTTCTCCTCACCGACACATTCTCCCTTGTTTTCGTCTTCCTCACTGACACTGTCTCCTACAGCGTCGTCTACACCATCTGCAGATGCCTTGCCGACCGAACCACTTCCACCTCATTCTCACCCGATGGTGACCCGCTCACAGAACAATATTGTGAAACCCAAGCAATATCTCGATGGCACTACCAGGTACCCTCTGCGCACTGTTCTTCTTGCCATTTCCACCATTCCCACTGATCCTACAAGCTACTCTGAAGCTCATAAATTCTCATAATGGCGTGAGGCCATGGATGCCGAATTCTCTGCTCTTATGAAGCAAGGTACGTGGTCCTTGGTCCCTTATGAAGCTGACATGAACTTGGTTGGCAACAAATGGGTTTACAAAACAAAAATCAACTCCGATGGCACTCCTGAACCGGGACTAACCCGGTCCGGGTTCCGGCCCGGGTTTGAAACCCGGTTTCCGGTCCGGGTAGACCCGGGTTCCCGGGTTGGAACCCGGATGAACACCCCTAGTTGTGGTCAAGTACGGACACGAAACCAAGCACTGCTCATAACAAAGTCACGAGCATGGTCATTACTTTCGGTGTGCTGAAATGAGCCAGAGTGTGTGAAAGGTCATTTTAGAAGAGGTCATGGTGCACACATTTAATCTTTTCTTAGTACTTATGCATGTAGTATTATTTCATGCCCTTTTTATTTTACACATATTTGTGGGGTGTGACCCGTGCAATGCGCTTCCCCAGGCCACAACTCCCGTCAAAACACAAGTGGGGACTAAGGTCGTCATAATTTAGAGGTCAAACTCTGTCATCTATGCCTTACCTACCTCCCCACCACCTCCTTCCCTTCACCATGACTTTCTTTTTGTTTTATTGATTATATTTTCTCGCTTAATTTATTAGATCTACCTATTTTCGACCATTATTATGCTAATCAATCATGTGATATATATGCTTCCACATTTTTAGTGTGTTTGGTGCTTTAATAAACGAACTTGAAAATTAAATTTTCAATAGGTAGTATGTTTACCTCGGTGTTGATCTTGGCGTGGAGAACTCCGTATTTGAGGATTCTCTAAATCCTCCGTCTCCCCTCCTTTCTTTTTTGATCCTACGGCGTATTTAAGAAGAGATAGTTCAACCACTAGCTAGCACATAGCATATATACAGCAGCAACGAAAAAGCACTGTTACGTTTCGTCAGACCAACTTCACAAAAAGTAAACAAGAATCAAGATAGTTGCGGCCCTATAGATAGACCCCTAACTTATGAATTGATTAATTTAAGAAACAACAGAGTGATGCATAAAGGAGGCCTAGATTTGAACATGATATATATGGTTCCTTTGGTGAAATAAAACATTTCCAAAAGGTAGATCTAAAATTTAGAAAATCTTATCTAATTCTATGTAGTATGTATCATTGTCGAATCTGGAAAGAATAATATATATATATATATATATATATATATATATCACACACACACACACACATTAAGCAAGTTCTGCGACATCTAATGTTTTCCATATAGAATCACAGGACATTTTATTTTTGTATCTCAAAATCTGACATTCCAATGTAGATAAATAATTAAAGAGGATTATTTGAATCCAAATATTCTCTTCTTGAGCTAAAACATAAAGAAGAAATAAAGATGTTGAGATTATTAGTTATTTAACAAAATTCAGGCCTTTTAGATTTTTCCCCCGTTTTCTCAACCCCGGGCCTTTGTGTTTTATCTCCACTTAAGTTTATTAATAGTCATGAATCTCAAAAGGAAGAGGAGTAATTTGTGAATATAATTATTTTTTAAATTTTAAATGTAGCATAGAAATTAATTGTCGTGTATGTTGCTTTAAACCTTAATTTATATAGGTGCTTCCCCTATTTGTCCATGTGGCAGCTTTGTGTATCTTAAGCTTGTATAACAAAAATATCTAAGATAACAAAGACTTTATGCATAACAAAAATATAGCAATCCTTACTTTTATAATAGCTAGCTTTGGTTGCACATGATTTAAAGGCCGAAGGCTTGCCCGCTAGTACATGTAGAGGGGCGAGTCCTTGCTTATTGATGGAGTGTACTAGTTTCGGGTACAACTGAATTATTTCAAGTGCCATATCTGCCCAATGAAAAATGAAATGTGTTTTAGAATATATATATTTATAAAGTAGTACTTCGTAATATCTAAAGACCTTTGCATATGCAGAAACTAGTATAGTATATATATTACACATAGTCAAGCAAACAAGGAAAACAATCTAAATTATGTGTATTTTGTCTATTTAAAGGGAAAAGAAGTTTCTTAGGATGAAGATAATGTGAATCCGAACATCTCTACAAGGAAATCCACGTTACTGGCAAAAGCAGACCGAGAAGAAATGCAATATAACTAAAGAGGATATAATTAAAAAAAATATTTTAATCACAAAGAAACTTTATAAAAATAAAATCACAATTGAGATATATTAATGTCATATGTCAAATTATAAAGTTATTTTTATTATAAAGAAAATATAAAATATCACGTGAAACCACGTGAACGTTTGTGATTTTACTTTGTGCAATTTCTATGTTGTTGTAACACTACTCATTAATTAATTATACGCGATTTTATAATACCTACCGAAACATTCTATAGAAATGGCAACATGAAGAATAGTGTCGTCATGGTCATCTATCCTCCGGCAAAAGTCATAGCCATTAAGATTCATATCTTGACAAAGTGCGTGAAGGGAAACCAAAGCATCTTTTTTACAAGAGAGTGCCGCCAAGAAAAGGGGAGTCTCTCCCTTACAATTGCGAGCAGTCATAAATGATAAGCCAAGCGGAAATGATGATCTGGCTATGCTCTCACACATGGTCGCACTCCCCATTGATGCAGCGAGATGAAGAGGGGTATTACCGCGCTTGTTCTTAAATTCATCTGCCTGATCTTTGCCTTCTCCATGATGACAGGAAATTATGTCCATAAGTCGCCCCACTTTCTCTTGTTTGTTATCGGAGACAGCTATGTGTAATGCTGTGTCCTCATTCCATGTGAGCTTTGCCTTGTGAGCACTTGGGTGCTTCTGATAGATATCAATAACTCCATCCCAGTCGCCCTCCATGGACTTTCTGAGTAAATCCGTCTTGATCGCCACCATTTCATTTATGTTGGAAGCCATTTTTCTAATCTGATCTTCCTGCTACCTACTATACTATAGGAACGAGAATGATGTAAAAGAAATGGGTTGATCGCACGCAGCTACTGATAATATTGGGAGTGGTACCTTGATTTATACCATAACCGAGTCCTGGGCTACATATTTATGGACCAAAACTCCCGACGGTTTTAAGTTCGATATAGATAGATAACTAAAATAGAACAATTGAATATTCATAGAATATTTAATGTTGTTTAAAAAACATATATAAATAGTAATAAATATTGTTGAGTTTATTTTATATGTCTATCTTCACTTAAAAACTTGAGAGATAATATCATTATTATATTCATCTTTAAAAGTGGGACTATATAAAATGACATGGTTGAAAATGAAAGCGTAGAAAAGCTTTTGGTTTGTGTGGATAAGCTTTTGGGTTGTTGGGATTAGCTTTCTAATTGAAGCGGTGACGTTGACTTGCTCGCGTGAATATATTTCACTATAGGGTCCCATTATTACTGCTACTTGTCTCTCCATTTAATTTGTCTCCAAGTTTAAAAGCTGTCTATTTGTTTTGAAGAGAGAGTCTCAAGGTCGATTTCATAGGGACTATGGTGATAAGAGAGAATGGTTCTAATGCAAAACACTACGAAGAAACCCTTTTCTATTTTCTAGATAAAAGTAGAAAATTAGTTGTGAAACTATAGGACGTAATGGTCTAATCACACGGGTGCATGAGTCGTAATACCTCCATTCACTTAAAATAAATGTAAAGTCTCAATTTTTGTTAGACTATAATTTGAGTATCATTTTCTTCACATTAATGTATAAATAAGCATGCATGTAGCAGGTATTTTATTTATTATTTGCTCAATTAACATGCTTAATTTATACATTATGATCTCCTTATCACTACTTCTGATTCTATTGTGATCAAGAACACAATATTGGTTTTGCAGAAGATCCATCACAGGGTGAATAAAATATATAATATAATGTTGAATAAGAGATTTTTCTCAAGGCTTTGTCGGACAAAACTTTAACTTGACCAAATTGATTCGACACATGGTGTAGAAGGACGAATCTTCATTTTTTTTTTTTTTTTTTTTGCATACTTATTACTTAAGACTTTCTTTTAAACAAAAGAATTATAATCTCATTTTAAAAAAGGAAGGGACCTAATAATGCTTTTTAGAAAAGGAAAGAGAGCACAAATAGTATTTATCGCTAGGACTATTCATCTGGGTTCTGGCTTGGAAACCCGAGTATATCCTGACTGGAACCCAGATTTCAAACCTAGGCCAAAACCCGGACCGGGTTAGCACGGGTCAGACCCAGGTCGAAACCCGACGGAATCTGGATTTTTTATTCTGGGTTTCGGGTTGAACTCGGTTCCTTTTTTTCTAATCAATTTCCTTCTCTCTTTTCTTAGCTACACTTAGTTGATCACTGTTGTAACACTCCGCTCATTCCTTCTTACGTACGCTTCTTCTTTCTTATGTAAGACTTATTCTTTTTGACGTAAACAAATTTCGAGAATGAAATTATGCAACAGTCTGCCCCTTCTCTCTAGTGACTGCGAGCCTCGTTAAGCGTGTTTTAAAGATACTATGTGATTTCTAAAGTACGCCCAGTGTTTTAAATGTACTAAAAATATTTATATGAGGTATTTCCAGTATTATTGAATTAAGCTTGTTTTAAATAAGACAATTATAATATTTTGAAGAGCTCCAAAATATTATAATTGTTGGAAATCATTTTAATATTAATTATTAAAATGATTTCAATTGTTTAAAATATATGAGATTTAAATTATGTTGAAAGTTTTAAATATTAAATGGTTTTATTTTTTTAAATATATTAAATAAGATTTCATCATTTTATTAATGATGAAGGCATATTACTTTATAAACTAAAGTTAGTTTAAATAATATTCTATCTTAATTCCTCTAAGTACTTTTAATTAAGTTAACGTTTACGTATTTTCAAATCAGTGTTTTAATCATCCACCGTTAGATCGTTTTGAAGATCCCAAGACGAAGGGACTAGATTAAAACCCAAAGCCCCTCTCTTTCTCCCTCACTTTTCCCTCCCCTCTCTCTCTCCTCCCTCAGCTCATGCGTACGCGGTACGCTGCCCCTCCCCATGCCCGATTCCTCCACTGCCCAGCCCGGCGCCGTCGTGTGCCGGTGAGCCTCACTGCCCCTTCCACTGGCACCACCTCACTCCGGGAGTCCCCCCACACCGGTCTCCCTCTCTCATGCTCTCTCTTCCTCTCTCTCGGCAGTGCACAGCCCGAATGGGCTTCACGTTGCTGTGCCGCCGTGCACCGTCCTCCGGCACCACCACCTCCACAGTAGCTCCTCCTCTCACCGGCCATGACCCTCCAGCGAGCTCGGCCCCCTCCATGCAACCACCTTCTCCACCTGCACGTACACAGCCTTACCCACGCACGGGTTCACTGTGCACGTCCCTAGCGCCGCCGTGCGTGGCAACCTTGGCCAACGGACACCACCACGAGCTCCTCCTGGTCTCCCCCTTCCTCCTCCCTTGGACCCACGACCGGTAGCCTCCCCTAGATCCATCGCACGAGACTCCTCCACCGCACGGGTTTCTCACCCTCCACCACCGTACACCGCCACTCGCGGCGTGTGACCACCCTCTCCGGCATCCTCAGGCCACCACCGAACCATCCCAACCACACATGGCCCCGATCTGCCACCCATGCTCCTCCACTCTCGCTCTCTCTCTCACGGCATCTCTCCCTCTCACACACAGCCAGTTTCCCCTCCACCACCGTGGACCGCCGTGCCACCACCACCAAGCCTCCACGACTCCACCAGCAACCTCCCTTGACCTCCCTTGGTCTAACCCTAAGCCGAACCACCACTTTATGTGGTGGGCAGCCACTACGCACGGTGGACAGTCACTGCGCGTGACTAACTGCCACTGCACACGGCCAGATCCTCCGTGCTACGCTCCTTGCCACCATCACAAGGCCACCATGAGCCATTCCAAGACCACGCCTAGCTATCCAACCGCCTAAACAGTCACCGTACACGGTATAGCCACCCCGTACATTCCTTCCAACGTTATCGACCGTGACGGTCAACGAGCAACACACGGGTTATCCCGTTGATGGTATAACTCTCTATCCCTTATTATTTATGTTAGATGTTAATTAGTTGATTAAGTTGTAGACTGTGCTGTTAGTATGTGTGGAGTTCGCTGTGTTGTGATGTGTTGTGTAGTGAAGTGTTGGGCGTATCTGTGTAGTGCGCTGTGAAGTGTTGGGCGGCGTAGTTGGGAAGTGTGCTGTGAGGTGTTGTGGATTGTGCTGTAATGATGACGTGGCGTTGTGTGGAATGGGAAGAGTACACGTTGGGTGTACTCTGTGTGGTGTAGCGTGTATGAAGGGAGTACATGTGGAGTGTACTCCATATGGTGGAGTGATGCACCATATGGCAGGTATGCTATAATGGTGATGTGGCGTAGCCTGTGTGAAGAGAGTACACGTGGAGTGTACTCCATGAGGTGCAGTGATACACCGTGTGGCGTGTCGCAGAGATATGGATGGTTGTGTGATTGATGGGCGTAGAGCGTGATAAATAGTATCGGGAACTGTGGAACAGTGTCTCGAAGTAGTTGTGACATGGCCTGTAGTCTGAGGTGACAGGTGTCACCTATTCGACTTATGGTTGGGAGTATGAGTGAAGTAGCAGAATGAGTATAAGAGTGCGTAGTGGAAGCATGACTGGGGAATGTCATGAAGTGACATGACTATTAGCAATCGTGCTTGTGATGGGTGAGGAGTAAGTGTTGGAATGGCGTAGCAAGAACGTGACGAGATGTCACGATGTGATAGGAGTACGTGTGGGACCGTACTCGTGATATGTTAAGGAGTTGGTGTAGGAGTGACGTAGCAGGATGTCAGGTGATGTGACAAGGTCACGGGGCAACTTGGGTGTAGTCTCGAGCTATGTGACGTGACGTAAGACGTAGTTATAAACAGAGTTTGGTCGTACTAAGTGTTGGGATGAACTGTCAAAAGGGACGGGTAGCATGGAGAGTCATGCTAGTGGGGTTAAGAGAAGGTTGGTATCGGAGTATGGTGCTTGTTTACACAAGCAGATGATCAACGTATGATATGTTGATCTTAGGTGATAAGGGGTAAGGTATATGTGTAATCTGGTGAGACACATGTGCCGGACAGATTCACCATATGTAATAGGTAATCTGTCCTAAGCATAGTTGCACGGTGCTTAAGCCTCAGAGTTGGCTTAGAGCCTTGTAGTTTGTATGGATGGGAATCAGGATTTAGTGGGAGCTAAGGTGCATAAAGATAGTGACAGGTGTATTGTCTAGGATTGAGATGCGTGACTCTGTCAGTCGGAATCATGCGTCGGAATGTGGTCAACGAGAAGAGTAAGACGAAGGACTTACTGTCTTAATCCTAAGGTGAATTATAGGTTCACCTTAGTGAATGAACACTCGAAGCAGAACGTCGAGTTTGGAAGAGATAGTGACTGTAAGTGGTCCCCGAAAGTTTTAGCATAGTAAATGGCACGTAAGGGCTCGCGATAGAAGGAGAGTGCTCCAAGTGAAGTGTAGCTCTATTTATAGTTTAAGCTACTAATGCATTAGATAGAGAATGACATTAGGTTATGTGTATACATGTAGGTTGCCATCTGACACGCGCATGAATGGACTGCATGATATGAAAGTAGCATGGAGTCCAGGTAAGTACTACGTTCATGCCCTTCTAGAGTTTTTTAAAATAGAAGAAATGAAAAGGAAACACTTTTCTTTAAGATGCTTTACGAAAGAAAATGCTAAGTGTTCAAAAGTATAAGTATGTACGGCCCCTCCTCGGCAGCCCCTTTTTACGCACCCAAAGTAATTAATTGTACGCATGTGAATGGATGACTATACGCCATATCTATTGTATGTATTTTCAAAGGAAAGAAAATAAACGTCGAGGCCTGTGCCCTGAGCTTTAAACTGATGCTTTGACTGATGCGAAGAAAGTGTTTTAAAATGGTCCCTACAAACTGATGTTAAAATGCCCCTATGAACTGATGTTTTAAGGATGCCATGAAGGACGATGTTTAAGCCCAGGCTTTTAAACGATGTTTCTCCATAAATGAACTGTTAAATGAAAATGACTAAAATGAATGAAAGGAAAGACTAAATGAATGAATGTCTTACTGCATGAAAATACGTAACGGCCATACGAATGAATAAATGGAAAGGGTACCAATGAATGAGCATATTTCAATGCCGAGTAAGTAATACTGGTAGTGCACCCAATGCAACCCCCTGACTGAAAATGGATTCCCAACCCATGGCCACAGGCGGAGTCCGGGTCCAAAAGAAGACCGCTAACCCCAACACACGGGGCGTAATAGTGTGTATCGGCCAATGAAAGTGATAATAATGAATGAATGAATGCATGAATGAATCACACTCCTTAAGAAATGAAGGTACTGACAGGTGACACGTTTTACAAAAAGGAAGCCCATTTTTAAAAGAAAACCCCATCCAGTGACGTTTTCAAAAGAACGCACGTATGCATGTATGAATGATGAATGCATGAATGGAAACGTATGTTGTTATATTTTAACCGTGTGAAGTAATGATTACAAATCTTCGACTCATTTCAGTTTTTATGCATGCCCTTACCCCCACAGGATTTGAATGAGAAGTATGCGTCAGGATGGACACGGCCCATGGGAAAGAGCACAAAAGTCTAGGCATGAGTTTTCATTGTACGAGAGAACTTTTTATTGTAAGATTAATGTTTTTTGCTGTAAACCTCTTTTATTGTCAAAACACTTTTATTTTATAAACGTAGAGTCTTGCACCCTGGGTATGGAAGTAAAAGGTTTTAAATCGAACAGTAATTTCCGTCATCATTTCTAAAAATATTTTATAAAAAGACCTACCACAAGGACGAGCGTTACAACTGTTCTCTTATTTTTATTAAAAATTGAAACATATTCCAGATTTCCTACCCTGACATCTGCACATAAGACACTTTTAGCCAAGTCAAGGGAGTCATTGACGACATGCAATCATCATTCTGAGCTCGTATACATTTAATGCGGATCTAAGCATGTAATCAACTAATGCAACTTTAACTATAGTAGTTCATCTTGCTTAATTTTCTATTGTTTCCTATGGATAACTCCTAGTCTTTGATTATGAATAGATTATAAAATATTTGAAAATGTGTGACATTTATGATAGCACAACTTACATCCTTGCTGCTTGTGAGAACACCATTTAAATGGTGTAGCGGATCATGCTTTGTGTTGCTCCAATAAACAAATAAGGTTGGGTTCATTTTGATTTAATTAAAGTTTGGTTCTATGCAAGATGAAAGCTGCAGGGAAACTAATCGATGGAAAAGAGATTGAGTTGGAAGAGTTGGAGGGAAGAGCAAACTAGGACCAGATACAAAAGGTGATGCAATGTAAAATCTTGTTCAACTTCGCTTCGTGCTGCTCTCGGTGATTAATGAAAAACGACTGGTCATTTTTTTCAGCACTACAAGATATCTGGCCCAAAACTAGGAATATCCACAGTTGCAAATGCTATTATGTCAAATTGCTGCTCGGGATGCCTTGTGAGAAGATAGACCTATATTTTGTTTAATATTTAGCTCCTTTTGTTTTCTCTCATGTCCACCATCTGTGTCACCTTCTCCATTGTATTCTCCTATTGAATGGAAGTTTGTGCTTTGGAATTGAAATGTTGAAACTGGAAAAAAAAAAAGAAAACAAAATTAGATTCTAGGTTTAAAACCCGGTACTAAGACTAGTTGTACCCTGGTTTTGAAACCTAAGTGTTGGACTAGATTTGTTCAAGGCCGGAATTCGATTTCCCAGATTCTGGACCGGGATGGGGAAAAATCCGGTCTTGATGAACAATCTTATATATCGCATGGTATTAAAACAAGAGAAATAATATTTCCATTATGAAATTTGTATTGTCTTCTTATGAAGAAAATTTAAAGTATCACGTGAAGTCACGTGAGTTTGTAACTTTATTTTTATACAATCTCTTTTTAATTGTAAGATTACTCATTAATTAATTATACGAGATGTTATCATACCTACCGAAACAATCTATAAAAAGGGTGCGGCTGCTATGTCACCTCATCTTGATCGATGGGCATACCGCCCAGCGTAATAAATGTTGTCAGTGCAAGGACATGAAGAGGGGTATTACGTACCGCACTTGTTCTTAAATTCATGTCCCCAACAGTAATAAATGTTGTAGAGTTTATTTTATATGTCTATCTTCACTTAAAAACTTGAGAGATAATATCATTATTATATTCCTCTTTAAAAGTGGGACTATATAAAATTAAATGGTTGAAAATGAAAGCGTGGATAAGCTTTTGGTTTGTGTGGATAAGCTTTTGGGTTGTTGGGATTAGCTTTCTAATTGAAGCGGTGACGTTGACTTGCTCGCGTGTATATATTTCACTGTAGGGTCCCATTATTCACTACAACAAATTTGAGATTTTGGGACGAAATTTTTTTCATCCCTAAAAGTCATTTTTTGGGACGAAATTTAAATTTCGTCCCAAAAAATCGATGAATTTAGAAAACCGTTCGAACGTCAAAATAACCGATCGAACAGTTTTTTCTGCGACGAATTAAATCGTCTCAAAAAAATTTTCCCGTTCGAACAGTAAAATTTGGCGGATAATTACTTTATTATGGCGGGGAAAGTTCAAAAACGTTCGAACGAGAATTTGTTGTGTTCGAACGGAAAATATTTGGTGGCAAATCCTGGCAGGAAGCTTTCTAAACTGTTCGAACGGAATATATTTAGTTAGAACATATTTAAGCACCACATTTATACATTCGAAGGTATAATATTAATCTCGGTACGAAACTCAAAATATAAAAAATATCTATCATATATACAAATTCATTAATTAATTTTATGTAATTAATTTTAAAATATTTTAATGATTTCTTTTACGTTAAATAAGATATTTAGTAAATAAATATTATCAATCACATACATATTAATCAACCAAATAAAGCAAATTATCAAAATGCCATATATATTCTTCATAATTACAACAAAAGAAAATATAAATAAAAGATAAAAACTATTGTGATACGAGGTCTCTACACACATCCTCGACTGCAGCTAATTGTGTCTCTACCTGTGTCAGTCGAGTACTAACTGTGACCTGAGTTACATTATTGGCATTAATCTTTGTACGTAACTCATCAACCTTTGTACGTAACCCAGAGACGGTAGCCATAATCTCTGTACGCAACTCAGACATGGCAGTATGCACTGCATCAATCACTGCTGATGTGTGTACACAGATCTCAGCACGCAATATGTCAGCCATCTCCTCGCGAATATATGTGCGTGATGTCTCAGCCTGTGTAGATGTCTCACCAGCCGATACTCCAGTATCTCCTGGCTACCCATCTCTCTGAATCTCAGCCCTGTCAGGAACAGCTCCACGAAAACGAAATCTAGAGTGTCCCGTGCTCCGTGATAGGGTGGTGCTGTTGATCGGTGCCATCGAAAATCGGGAACGCTCGGCAGGTTCGGACACAACCCCGGCATGTAGCAAAAATCGAGTGATGAGGATCCTAAACGGCAGTATATCTGTCGTAATGAACCGTGCCTCTGATCGGATCCTCTCAAATATATAACCAACGAGGTCGATCGGGATGCCACGAGCGACCCGTATCATAAATCTCGCTCGATCCATGCCGACCTCGGTCTTGTGCTGCCGTGGGTCAATATTGTTGGCAATGATCAAATTCATAATCTTGAAGAAAGAAGATAAATCTGCCTGCCTAATACTCTTGGAGCCATCGTACACTGGAGCATCTGGACCAACAATCAAGTCTCTGACCTCGTGATCAGCAAGTGTATCTATCTCATCTGTGTAATCTAGTCCCTCGTCCTGAGACATAGCTGCATCACCTGAAGGACCAGACTCTCTAGGCGGGAGGTTTGGATAGGCATCAAGAAGCCTAGGAATACCCAGATATGCAGCGAGTCCATCCGCTGAAAATATAACAGGAGCTCCTCGGACACAGATCCTATATGCCCCTCCATCGTCTGGGCTAGCAGCACCGAGCTCTTTATAGAACTCAGTAACGATCTCAATGAAGGAAACGAGCTCCATTCCTTCTTCTCGCTGATCTAAGATTGGTGCCCAACCACGATCATTGAATACTGATGGGAGGGAATGACCCTCCCATATAAGAGCGACAAAATCAGACAGTTTTACCTGTCGCTCAAGTAAAACGGTCCGCTCTCGAACTGTTTGGATGGAAGGTTCTCCTGATCTACCACGTTTACGGCCCCGATAAGACATTATTATGATCCTGCAATTTAAAAAATAAAATATACATTCAAGATTAGTGATAAAATCTAATTACGACTAAAAGATTTACAAAATTATATACTAATAGCAATTTAATAAATTAATTGATAGAACATATAATCAATTAAACGATGAAAACAATTTAATAAGCTAATAAAATGTTAATGGATTTAATTTAATAATTAGCGTTCGAACGTCTAAATATATGGTCGAACGGACAATTAATAACGTTCGAACGTGTCTATCAAGTTCGAACGTACAGGTTTACCCGTTCGGACTAACTGGTTAATACCGTTCGAACGTAAAACAGATCTAACTCGGCCATGGCTGAGTCAACTCAGCAGCCATGAAAATACTCAAAAATTAATTGATTCCGTGGTTTGTTCGACTAAAAAATAAAGTACTCTTCATTTCTAAACATCCTACGATAGATTTATGATATTTTACGGTAATTATTAATGAAAAAATGTAATTTAAAAAAAAAACAAATAAAACCATAAAATTATAAAATAAACGGTAAAATGAGTTTGAAAATACATACCTTTAGTTGGGAGGAAAAATGTTTGACGTATGTACTGATCACGACGGCAGACGGCGGTGAATGTAGTGCGTTCAAACGTTTTCTCTCTTTTTCAAACGGTGGGGACGGCGACGTGAGAGAAATCGCTGCCCGCGATAACTTATACGTGCATAACCATTCGAACGTTAATAGTAAAAGTTCGAACGTTAATATAAAACCGTTTGCCCGTTACTATTTCACGTTCGAACGGAAGTTTTGTAAGTTTATTAAAAAATATATTAAATGTATACTATATTTATATTCATATAAATTATTATAATATATATACTATTATAGTAGATTATATATACTGTAATCTACTATGTAATATTATAATATATATTATAATAGTAGAATACTTTAAATGAAAGCATAATAACTTATAAAATATTTTCTTATAGTATAATAGTAATATATCATAATACTTTACTATCAAAGTATTATATATGAGATATTAAGATATATATAGTACCATATAATAGCATGTAGTACTATATGGTATGAGTTTATACTTAACTAATATATGTCATATTACATATTCCATTATACTTTACCTACTAAAGTTATATATGATATTATACAACATATATACATAGAGTATAGATTACTTATAATATACTATCATCTTATAAATTTCTCTAGACTTTATTATGTGACCTTAGTATATTTGGGGCTATATATATGTGAGTATATATTACTAATACATATGATCTTAATAATATATATGATAGTATAGGTCACTATATATATGATAATATATATTACTATATATACTCTATAATTAGTATAGATTACCATATATATGATAGTATATATTACATTATATATGATAGTATATATAACTAATACATATGATGTTATAGTACTTTTCATTTAATGATGAAAAAAGTTATATTTAATCATAAAGGATATGTGTTCGAATGGTACTCATAAACAGTTCGAACACATATGTTAACGTTTGAACGTAAAATAAAACATTCGAACGAACAAGGCAAATGGCAGGAAAACATCCCGCCAATTAAAGACAGTTGGATTACCGTTCGAACGTAATTTGTTATAGTTCGAACGGATTATTGCAGTGGTGGGAAAATATCCCGCCAATTAAACTATAGTATCATCTAATATGTCTACATATATTAATGTTGTTCTTTTATTCAAAGGTATAATGAAAAAAATAAATAAATAAACATTTACAATACCATTTGAACAGTTAGAAATTAAAGTTCGAACGATAAATTTTCGAGCGGGAATAATTCAATAACGTTCAAACATACTTTTTATATGTTCGAACGTGAAAATTAGGAGGGAATTTTCTCCCGCTTAATATTTTCACATTTGAACGGTTAGTAAATAACCGTTCGAACATGAAATGTTCTTCAAAAACACGACAGAACCTCACAATTTTGTTTCTCTCCTCCTGCGCTGTCGCTCCGTGTGGTCGCCTGAAGATTACCCTTCGCATATCAGAGGTATTCTTTCTCAAACTAGCCCTTAAGCTCAAAAAACTTGTTCATCTCACTCCATTATTCTCAGATTAATACTTGTAGGATAGTTTGTGATTATTTTCGGATTATTCTCGGATTATTTCCTTTTCATCTTCAATTTGTCAGGTATTTCTTTTAAAATATAAATGTATGATTTGAACTTAATATTTTGCAATGTTAGAAAGTTGTATGCTTTGAAATTGGTGTTTGTGTTTGTTAGAGTTTGTAATTAATGGAGTTTTCGGCGTTGTTGAAGACGACTGGAATCTGGAACGAATACGTTCGAACGGATTAGGATTACCGTTCGAACGTATTCATTTTGTTCGAACATAGGGCATCATCGTTCGAACGGGTAATGACATTTCATCAATAACGTATACATAATACAAATAGTTTGGGATAGTTGTATAAATTATATGTACTACTACCATTTAATATTGTTAATTCTAAATAAATAAAATTATTATTCAAATTAAAATACTACTAAAATTTTAAATTAAAATATAAATTTTGGTAGATTTAATAATACTTAAATACTTAAAGATAAAATTAATAAAATTAATATTCAAATTAAAATACTACTAAATCTTTAAATTAAAATAGAAATAGTTAAGATTTAATAATACTTAAATACTTAAAGATAAATTAATAAAATTAATATTCAAATTAAAATACTACTAAATCTTTAAATTAAAATAGAAATAGTTAAGATTTAATAATACTTAAATACTTCAAGATAAATTAATAAAATTAATATTCAAATTAAAATACTACTAAATCTTTAAATTAAAATAGAAATAGTTAAGATTTAATAATACTTAAATACTTCAAGATAAATTAATAAAATTAATATTCAAATTAAAATACTACTAAATCTTTAAATTAAAATAGAAATAGTTAAGATTTAATAATACTTAAATACTTCAAGATAAATTAATAAAATTAATATTCAAATTAAAATACTTAATTATAAACATGTAAAACTAATATTTAAATTAAAATCTGGAATAAATATTGAAATAATACCTACTAATTATGTTTTTGTTGTATTGTTGTGTAAATAATATGTTGTTATTGTTTGACATATATTAGCATATTTTGTATTGTTTGTTCATCAAAATAAACCTTAGACCCGTTCGAGAGTTATCAATTCGGATGAATGCTTAATTGATAACTCTTGAATTGTCTAGAGTGGACAGTTTGGAATTGTAAGATCATTCTCGCAAACTATAGAACTATATCTGTTGTCGTCCAACATTATGATTTTGGTAGATTCATCCATTGTTTTCTGGATATGCAGTTTCGGTGATGGTGCAACAACGTGTTAATTGTCAGTGCACACAACGAAACGAGCATATTTGGAGAACTATGGGGAGATGCTTCCGAAATTTTGTTGGACGTGACAGATAATAGATCATAGGTTGGCGACTATGATCTTACAATCCCGAACGGGATAGGACCAACTACCCGGTGAAAGGTGGCATACTCATTAATTGGTACATGATACATGGTTGTTTGCTGATGCATTACAATATTGTTTGTAATGAATATAGTCGGCATGGATAAGAGTTGGATGAGAGTTACCGATCGATTGGGTCAGAATTACAATGTATATGCTGAAGGTGTTAAGAAATTCTTGGAGTTTGCATTGGGTACATGTGATAGTGATGGGCGTATCAGATGCCCATGCAGAGAATGCAGGAATTTGCGTTCTCATAAGATAGACTTGGTGAGAGAACATCTGTTTGTCAAAGGTATTGATAAGGGTTATACTGATTGGGTCTTACACGGCGAACCATATCCAACTTCATTTGAGGCTCCACATGAAGAAGAAGAGATCGATGAAGATGTACAACCAGAGATTGTTGGAGATGATTACGATGAGGATATGAAGGAAATGTTAGGTGACATTGGTGCGAGAATGTTTATGGATGAAGGTGACACGGACACATTAAGCTCAAATGATGGGGGCCATAACACTTTTGCACGCTTGTGGAATGATTCACAGCGTGAGCTATATCCAGGATGCAGAAGACATAGTAAGTTGTCGTTTACCGTAAGATTGCTTCACATAAAATCAATGTGTCGATTATCTATTAGGGCAGTCAATATGTTACTTGAGCTGTTTAAAGAGGCACTACCGACAGACAATACTTTACCTCGTAACTTCTATGAAGCAAAAAAGTTAAAACGAGGACTCGGATTTGATTACAACATAATACATGCATGTACAAATGACTGCATATTATTTTGGCGAAAGAATGAGCAGTTGAACGAGTGTCCTATATGCCACGAGTCAAGATGGACATCGGACAAGGCAAATGTTCCGCAAAAGGTCGTCCACCACTTTCCATTGATACCTAGATTACAATGATTATTTATGTCACGCGCAACGGCTGTAGATATGACATGGCACTCATCAGATAGAGTAAGGAACGAGAATATTTTGTCACATCCTGTGACTCCCAGGTGTGGAAGGAATTTGATCAGGAACACCCATGGTTTGCTGAAGAACCGCATAACGTAAGACTTGGGTTGGCAACAGATGGATTTAATCCTTTTGGGAACATGAGTACTAGTCATAGTACTTGGCCAGTTGTACTTATGCCGTATAATTTACCACCTTGGAAGTGTATGAAAGATCCATATTTCATGATGAGTTTGCTCATCCCAGGTCTGAGGTCACCGAGAAATGATATAGACATACACTTACAGCCATTGATTGCAGAATTGAAAGATTTGTGGGAGAATGGGGTTGTCACATTTGATTCGTCAACAGGCAAGTCGTTCAAGATGCATGCTGCGGTGTTGTGGACAATAAATGATTTTCCAGCTTATGGGAATTTGTCAGGTTGGAGTACTAAGGGGAAAATGGCATGTCCAACTTGTAACAAATATACCAAATCTGAATGGCTTACGTACGGGAGGAAATTATGTTTCATGGGTCATCGTCGATTTTTACCTGGTGACCATAGATGGCGTGGAAATTCTAGAATGTTTGATGGAACTGTTGAATGGGGCCAACCTCCACCATATTTGTCTGGCGAAGATGTACTTGCACAATTTATAGATGTTGGTTGTAATGAATTTGGTAAAAAACAACGACAGAGAAAACAATGAAACAATGAATTTGTCTGGCGAAGATGTACTTGCACATATGCGTTACTCAATAACAAATGAAAAAATATTAATTTCAACTTTGATATAGTATATGCTTTACTCAATATGTGGGTTGTACAATTGCATGCGAATAATCCAAATGATATATCTGATGAACTGTATGCATTGGCGCGTGGCCCATCGAGACGCGCTGCTCGATATTCTGCATGTATTTCTCGGGGAAGTAGGTATCACACACTGGATCGAGATTGTTATAGGAAAACCCAAAATAGTGGTGTGCTAGTCGAAGGAAGTCATGATGGGGAAAATATTGATTTCTATGGGGTTATTGTCGATATAATTGGAATGAAATATTTGGGAGAGCTTGCGGTGTATCTGTTTAAGTGTGATTGGTGGGATTTAAGCAATCCTCGTACTGGAGTCCGTGATGATGAATATTTTTTGAGTGTTAATACATCAAAAAAATGGTATGAAGATGATCCTTTTATTTTGGTTTCTCAAGCATTTCAAGTATTCTACTTAGATGACCCGAAGTTAGGAAATCAATGGCGAGTAGTTTAAAAATATTCTCCAAGAAATATATATGATGTTATCCCTCAGGTGGAAGGACAAGATGAAGAAGAAGATGACTCTTCTACTCAAGAAGCATACCAAGAGAGTCAACCCGCCTTAAATTTGTTTGTAGATTTGAGCCAGTATGAGGTGATTCCATTAAATAGAGAAGATATTGAGGCTGAAATTGTTGATGCGACAGTTGAGGAAAATGTTGAATCATCTGAAGTATCTACAGATGATGAGAGCGAATTGTCAAATGAAACTGATACAGATTTTGATTGACCAATTAAGTGTTAACATTACACTTGATGACAAATATTTTACTTATTGAATGTATCAGTAGTTTGAAATTATGCCGCCAAAGAGGAAGGAAGTTCGCAACCCATCTCCACCTGTTCCTAGCTCTCCTTCAGACTCACCATTAGAGATTCATTCTACAGAACAAGGTAAAAATCTAATACTCATAAAAGTTATTAATTAAGGTCCTGTAATAGAAATATAAATGTAATTGATTACAATGTTATATTTTATAGAATCTACAGTACAATCTCGTCAAGGTCGAGGCACCACTAGAGGGGTGACGTTGGAAAAATATCGGAAGGTGGGTAAGATCAAGGTTAACATTTCTGACGAACATACTGGGGGCGAAGGACAACCAGCAGCTTGGCTTGCATCACATGTGGGTGCTCTTACACAAACTTACGCACCTTTGGCAACGACTTCATGGAAGAAAGTCCCCCAAAATGTTAAAGAGCTTATCAAGAAGCGTTGTTCGGTAATGTTTAAAATATTGATTTAGTAGAATAAATTCCTATACTTTACTTAAATTTAGAATATTATAAATGATATGTGTTTGTGACTATTTTTTTAAGGATGATTTCGAATTAAATTTTGGTCGGAGAGAGGAGCGTAAGACTGTGGAAGAGCTTATGGGTAATGCATTCCGCAAATATAAGGCGAGGTGTCATGAGCATTATAATAAGTTTGAGAAGAAGGAAGATGCACGCCAACATCCTTTCCAGGATGTCCGACCTTCTGAGTGGGAAAAACTTTGTGACATGTTTGAGGATCCATCATATCAGGTATAATGAAATTTAATTATTTTACTTGTCATACCTGTCATTTCGCTTCATAATATTTTCAATTTCTTTGCAAGAGCGAAGTTCTATAAACAAAACAAATAGATCAAAATTGAAGATTAATCATCATGCAGGCTCAAGATCTTTCCATCGTCTTTCTCAGAAATTGGTATTGCTATTTTTTTTATTGGATATAGTTAATTATTTGGACTCATCATAATGACTTTATATCTTTAACACATTTATTGTAGCAAGATTCAGATACTAATTATGATCTGACAAAATTATATGCTGCATCGCACACTGATCGTAATGGAGAGTGGACTCATCCTGATGCCCGTGAAAATTATGTAAGTTTTATAACCTGTTTGAATTAAATATATTAGAATATTTATGACGATATTAATTCTTTATCTTATATATGGCTAGGATAAAATGGTTGCCATATGTGCTGAATCTACGTCAGATCAAAATTCCTCAACAAGTGATATTGAGATTTTTACACAAGTCCTGGGTCAACGTTCAGGATATTTGAGGGGTTTGGGTTTTTGTGTAAAGCCTGGTCCCTCTTCCTCTTCTTCTGGGAATGCATCTATGACTTCTATAGCGCTAGAGAATGCGAATTCCAGAATCGAAGAATTGACTAAGTTAGAGGCTCAATTGGCAAAACAAGCAGATATGGAGATGCGCCTCAAACAACATGAAGAACAACAAGAAGAGTTCAGAAGACAGATGCAACTCCAAATGCAGCAGCTTATGCAACAGTACAGGCCTCCAAACAACTGATGGATTTTGGGATTATCTATTTATGTACGAACAATACCTGTCTCGACTGTTATTTATTTACTTTGCGCTTATTTTAACACTTTTGTGAGTGTTAAACAGTTTCTAATGTATTGTGGCAAATAGTATGAATGTCTATTTGGTTTTCTATTATTGATTTAAATTAAAGAGATATCGTTCGAACGAACGTAAAACGTTCGAACTCTATGTAACGACAATAGCGTTCGAACGTAGACGTAATGTTCGAACGAAATTTATGTTCGTAGTGTTCGAACGATCACACAACGTTCGAACGTAAATAATTTCAGTCGTGTTCGAACATATCCTATACCGTCCGAACCCATATAGCGTTCGACCTGACCATTTAACGTTCGAACACAAAGACAATTCATAACGTTCGAACGAATTCATGTGTGTTCGAACATATTTCGAAATCGTTCAAACACGTTACTACTGTTCGAACTTAAAATTTTTTCCGTTCGAACTATTTTCTAGGACGAATTTAAACCGTGATGAAAAAAATTTTTCGTTCGAACGTGTTCGAATGGTTTCCTTCAATTTCGTCTAAAAATAAATTTTTTGGGACGAAATGGTGATTTTCGTCCCAAAATGCCTTTTGGCACAGTGATATTGGAACGACTTTGGGACGAATTTTTTTCGTCCCAAAAATTTTTACGGGATGAAATTGGGGTCTTTTGGGACGAAAATTTTTGTCCCAAAAGATCCTTTCTGTTGTAGTGATTACAGCTGTCTATTTGTTTTGAAGAGAGAGTCTCAAGGTCGATTTCATAGGGACTTTGGTGATAAGAGAAAATGGTTCCAATGCAAAACACTATGAAAAAACCCTTTTCTCTTTTCGAGATAAAAGTAGAAAATTAGTTGTGAAACTATAGGACGTAATGGTCTAAGCTTTTGGTTTGTGTGGATAAGCTTTTGGGTTGTTGGGATTAGCTTTTTAATTGAAGCGGTGACGTTGACTTGCTCGCGTGAATATATTTCACTATAGGGTCCCATTATTACAGCTATTTGTCTCTCCATTTAATTTGTCTCCAAGTTTAAAAGCTGTCTATTTGTTTTGAAGAGAGTCTCAAGGTCGATTTCATAGGAACTGTCGTGATCAGAGAAACTGGTTCCAATGCAAAACACTACGAAGAAACCCTTTTCTATTTTCTAGATAAAAGTAGAAAATTAGTTGTGAAACTATAGGACGTAATGGTCTAATCACACGGGTGCATGAGTTGTAATACCTCCATTCACTTAAAATAAATGTAAAGTCTCAATTTTTGTTAGACTATAATTTGAGTATCATTTTCTTCACATTAATGTATAAATAAGCATGCATGTAGCAGGTATTTTATTTATTATTTGCTCAATTAACATGCTTAATTTATACATTATGATCTCCTTATCACTACTTCTGATTCTATTGTGATCAAGAACACAATATTGGTTTTGCATAAGATCCATCACAGGGTGAATAAAATATATAATATAATGTTGAATAAGAGATTTTTCTCAAGGCTTTGTCGGACAAAACTTTAACTTGACCAAATTGATTCAACACATGGTGTAGAAGGACGAATCTTCATTTTTTTTTTTTTTTGCATTCTTATTACTTAAGACTTTCTTTTAAACAAAAGAATTATAATCTCATTTGAAAAAAGGAAGGGACCTAATAATGCTTTTTAGAAAAGGAAAGAGAGCACAAATAGTATTTATCGCTAGGACTGTTCATCCGGGTTCTGGCTTGGAAACCCGAGTATATCCTGACTGGAACCCAGATTTCAAACCTAGGCCAAAACCCAGACCGGGTTAGCACGGGTCAGACCCAGGTCGAAACTCGACGGAATCTGGATTTTTTATTCTGGATTCCGGGTTGAACTCGGTTTCTTTTTTTCTAATCAATTTCCTTCTCTCTTTTCTTAGCTACACTTAGTTGATCACTGTTGTAACATCCCACTCCTTCCTTCTTACGTACGCTTCTTCTTTCTTACGTAAGACTTATTCTTCCTGACGTAAGCAAATTTCGAAAATGAAATTATGCAACAGTCTGCCCCTTCTCCCAAGCGACTGCGAGCCTCGTGTTTTAAAGATACTATGTCATTTCTAAAGTACGCCCAGTGTTTTAAATGTACTAAAAATATTTATATGAGGTATTTCCAGTATTATTGAATTAAGCTTGTTTTAAATAAGACAATTATAATATTTTGAAGAGCTCCAAAATATTATAATTGTCGGAAATCATTTTAATATTAATTATTAAAATGATTTCAGTTGTTTAAAATATATGAGATTTAAATTATGTTGAAAGTTTTAATTAATTAAATGGTTTTATATTTTTAAATATATTAAATAAGATTTCATCATTTTATTAATGATGAAGGCATATTACTTTATAAACTAAAGTTAGTTTAAATAATATTCTACCTTAATTCCTCTAAATGCTTTTAATTAAGGTAGAATATTAATTCCTCTAAATGCTTTTAAATAATATTCGCCCTTCATGGACTTTCCGAGTAAATCCTTCTTGATCGCTACCATTTCTATTTCCGTACCAGTATCAATTATGTTGGAAGCCATTTTTCTAATCTGATCTTCCTGCTACCTAATATACTATAGGAACGAGAATGATGTAAAAGAAATGGGTTGATCGCACGCAGCTACTGATAATATTGGGAGTGGTACCTTGATTTATACCATAACCGAGTCCTGGGCTACATATTTATGGACCAAAACTCCCGACGGTTTTAAGTTCGATATAGATAGATAACTAAAATAGAACAATTGAATATTCATAGAATATTTAATGTTGTTTAAAAAACATATATAAATAGTAATAAATATTGTTGAGTTTATTTTATATGTCTATCTTCACTTAAAAACTTGAGAGATAATATCATTATTATATTCATCTTTAAAAGTGGGACTATAGAAAATTAAATGGTTGAAAATGAAAGCGTGGATAAGCTTTTGGTTTGTGTGGATAAGATTTTGGGTTGTTGGGATTAGCTTTTTAATTGAAGCGGTGACGTTGACTTGCTCGCGTGAATATATTTCACTATAGGGTCCCATTATTACAGCTACTTGTCTCTCCATTTAATTTGTCTCCAAGTTTAAAAGCTGTCTATTTGTTTTGAAGAGAGAGTCTCAAGGTCGATTTCATAGGGACTATTGTGATAAGAGAAAATGGTTCCAATGCAAAACACTATGAAAAAACCCTTTTCTCTTTTCCAGATAAAAGTAGAAAATTAGTTGTGAAACTATAGAACCTCAGAAGAATGTGTATGCATGCAAAGTACAAATTCATCTCGACAGAAATTACTCTGCCAATTTCAGATTACTCACTCAAATTTCGCAAAATGTTTATACTTCAAAACAGCAACTATGTATGTTAATCCATTTGTATGCATATTTTTATGCCTAAGAAACGAATGACCGAACACCTATGCTGCGGATTTCTTTTTCATGGGATGGTTTCAAAATGGGTCCCAATTCCCCCAATTGCTTCAAATACAATTTCAGCCAAGAAAAAAGTTGCTTGGATGATTTGTAAATATCTTGCAATCCCTAAATGATACTAAAGCCTCTATTTAATTAATAAACAATCTAATTGAAATATATCTCATCAAAATAGGTTTTTTGTACAATCCAAGCATTCACCGTGCCTTTTGTCAACAATGAATTAGATATCAACAAGATAAACCTAATTTAAACTCATATAAAGATTGTTTGCAAATCCATAGATACAGAAACACATACCAAACAAAAATTGAACCCACCGAATTACAGCCCAATAAAAATATTTTCGAGCTTGGAAAATTACTTGAGCATAATGTAGTGAAAAGACATTTTCTATTGAAACATAGAAGCTGAAATCTAAAACTAAAATGGATGAACACCGAAAATCAGCACTATGTTTCCCCAATTTCTGGACCAAAATTGATCTGCCTTCGCCGTCCTCTCCTCTCCTCCTTTTATGCTTGTTCCTCCCATCCTCTGCAGCGTGTGTAACCAACATCACTGCCTAAACCACCGAGTATTTCATTTCTCCCATTGCAGCTGCTGATTGTCTGCTGCTTCCTTTTTTTTTTTTTTTTTAAAGAGTTAGGGTCACATGTCCAGTAGTGACCCCTCCCTAATTTTATTAATAAACCCTCACTTTTGGCGGAGGAATACCGTGGAATACAATAAACTCACTACTTTCCCAAAAACTTTACAATGTATTAAATACAACAACAACAAAAATCAATTAAAGCCTATGAATACGACTATGCACCTCCACAATAGGAATCTGGCAATGCTGAAGAATATTAACATGTGCAATATTTAATTTTTTCTTTCTTCTCATTTTTATAGATATGTTCCTGAACCAAAACAAGATATGTTCCCAATATGCTTGGATTGACATCTTTCTATTCTCCATGCGTAACCTACACCGACGAAACCAAAGAATCCATATAACAAACACAGGCGTGATGCCAATCCATAGATACAGGTGGAGAACATATACTAGCATGTAAATATGAGCCTTTTCAGAAAGTTCAGTATGCAGAAACAAAACATTTTATTTTTATATGCAGATCTCAGAAAAACGTGTTTTCAAAAAAAACCATCAGAGCGACTTTTCAATCTTTTCATACTCAAGTCAACAATTCATATTTAAGGATCCATTTCATATTCAAAAATGCTTTGGCATAACATAACTGAACATCTTCATCTTATCATATAATATCATTTACCATGTTTAACCCCCGTGGTAGGGTTATGCTATCCCCGGTAGCCAAACCAGGCATGTATCATGTGGTGAACTTCCCCTTTTTCAATCTCGGAGCCCTGAGTGTACATACAGGAAAGAACACGTAAAAAGACCACTTTGTTTCTAAAGTGGGTGCACTCTATCATATCATGGTGGTACCAACCATATCACGTGAACCAGTATCATCATATCAGAACCATATGCAGAACAGATAAGTATGCCAAAGTTTTATCATATCCATATCATATCAAACACGTGCGAAACATATTCATATCATTTCCATTTGATCAAAAACAGATCAAAATCATTTCATATCACATGCATAAAATATCAATGATATCATATTCGCTCTTTTGCATATTTCAGAAACATGTTAAATATTGCTCATGTCTACACAATGCATATCAGAAAATATTTTCTTTTTTTTTTCGTACAGATTTCATGAGTGATGCAAATAACTGACCGAGGTAGATTTTTCTCAAGTTTTCATTTCATCACAAAATATGCAGAGTTTTTAGAAAGTCAACCTCAATCTCAATAATCCGTATAAAAACCTAACATAGGAACCCCGCTTACCTGGACTTCTTAATTTTTTGAAAATTTCCTCGAAAGTGCCAAACAAAGGTTAATCGTCACCTATAAAATAATCACATAATTTTTTTGTAAATTTTCAGTCGATCACGTACTTCGATATTTAAGCCTAAAATATTGGAATAACCTATTTTAATTCCTCAGAAACTTAAATTTCCAATCTCTAAAACATCATCATCACTTTCTAACTCATCAATATCCATCTTAATAGCTTCGACTAAAACAACATTTAATTCTAACATATTTACAATAGAGATCTGACTATAATTTATAATACTAAAGAATATAACTATATCGAAATAGTCATAAGTAGAAAATATCATACTTTACAACCCACGTATTATACTCACAATTTCAAACCCAAAGTACATAATATAAACTCTTTAAACTAAATACCCGAACCAATAAGTCTAGAGTCATATTTTAAGGGGTAAAAAGAAAGACCAAAACACCTTCATTTTACTGGGTTCATCGATATAAATATCTACATAAATACTATATGCTTCCTTTTAACAACTAACTGTAACTAACAACAATAAACACACAAGACTCGAAATGGAGCGGCGACAGAAGCTCACCAATTAAGGACCGAGATAGTGGCATTGTGGAAGTGCGTCGGAAGCTGGGCTGAGGTGGCGGTGATGCCTTCGACGGCGTCGCACAGCAAGGGAGGGAGAGAGACCTGAAACCGAGAGAGAGAGAGAGAGAGAGAGAGAGAGAGAGAGAGATGGTGAGGAAAAGAGAGAGACCGAAAGGCAAGGACCACCACTGGAAGTGGTGAGAGCTCACCGTGGGATGAGGCAGTGTGCGGCGGACCGTGGTGATGGAAGGTCCTCGCCGGCAGTTTCTGTGGGGGCACGGCACGGTGTAGCTCCCGATGGAGCGTGACTGCAGCGGCTTGGATGCTGCTCTGTTTTAGGCAACTAAAACAGAGTATTTCAGGGCTTGTAATGGAGGCTACGGGGGCATTGGGAGGCGCCTACAAGGCTGAGGTTCCGCATGGGCTAGGTCCGAGGGAAAGGTGGCGACTCATTGGCTGGCTATTGCTCTGCTTTTCGGTGGTGCACTGAGATAGAGTTTACACGATGAGGATGGTGGTGCAAGGCTTGAGGAGTGTATTTCGTGTGTCTGTGGAGGTGATGACCGAACGGCTTGGGAGGCTGCGGCGTGAAGAGAATAAAGGAAAAGCAATTAGGGTTGAGGAAAAACTTAATCTATAGATTGGCTATAAATAGAAAACCGAACACTTAAAACAAAGGGAAGTAGAACGTGCATGAAGAAAAAGGAAAGATGGTGTTATTCGTGTGACGGAAATGAGAGATGTTATTCACGTACGTGAGTGAAGCAATGAGCCGGGTTTTACATCCTCCCCCCTTAAAGAAATTCCGTCCTTGAAATTTGTTATAAATTGTCAAAACTCCCATCGAAAGGTCGTGGGCACTTATCTCGCATTTCTTCCTCCAACTCCCAAGAAGCTTCATTAGTAGCATGATTCTTCCACATTACTTTAACCAAAGGGATAGTTCGAGTCCGTAACACTTGTTCTTTCTTTTCCAAAATCCGAATTGGTTCTTCTATATAAGTCATATCCTCCTGAATCTGAAGTGGTTCATAGTCAATAATGTGCGTCGGGTCGGGAATATATTTCCTCAACATGGAAATATGAAATACATTATGCACTCCCGCAAGTGCCGGTGGAAGTGCTACTCTATAAGCCACTGGTCCAATCCGGTCAAGAATCTCAAATGGCCCAATATATCTTGGGCTCAACTTGTCCTTCTTTCCAAATCTCATAACTCCTTTCATCGGTGCTATTCTCAAAAATACTTTTTCTCCAACCTCAAACTCTAACTGACGGCGTCGTTTATCTGCATAACTCTTTTGTCGGCTTTGAGCTGCTTTCATTCTAGCCTGAATGATATCTTCTCTGTGAGCTGCTTTCATTCTAGCTCGAATGATATCTATCTTCTCTGTCGGCTTTGAGCTGTTTTCTTGGTCCTGAATTGCTCTTACCATACTTTTGATCCTGGGAAAGCCTTATGAACATAATACATAAAGTTTTACTAATGACAAATGAATGCACATTGCATATATAAAAATATATTGTATAGTACACCCAAATACTTTTTCTTTTACACAATATTAAGATTTAATAAATTAAATTGGATTTGTTATATGGGTGGAAGAAAACATCTAGCTATTAATTCTTTCCATGTATGAGGCGAATTAAAGAACAAAGCGAGCAAGCTTCCTTAATTTGCAATTAAATTTCATACTCTATCTATCTATTTTTACAAATTCAAATACAAAAATAAAAATTATTTAAACTTTACTCTCTCCTTTGTCAAAATCCAATCTCTAAAGAATATTCAAAATTTTCAAATATTTATAAAATTTTTTATAACCAAACATGGCCCAAGGATTTTAAAAATATAAATTTGGGGGAGGTGGGGGGAGCCTCCTGATCTGGTCTTTTAATAGCTCCGCCACTAAGCAGTACCATGTTTGGGATCGAGCTTGACAACACTACAAGAAAACTGCATAACTGTAGCTAGTTATTTTCTGTGAAAATGACTATATTTTATTAAAATGAGTTTATTTTCGTCCTAAATAATCATTCTTGTCGTAAATAATTCGTCACAAATATTTATTTTTTATGTAGTCCAATTTGAGAGCTATTGTAATACCAAAATAATTCATTATATATAATACGTACCGAAAAAAGGAACAAAATAATTAAGTTTCCCCAAAGTTCTACTTTACAGCTGAGACATCCGAAAATTAGTCTAAACTTTGTTCCGAGACATTAGGTGCTAATAAAAATAAGATTTGTTTATTTATTATTTTAAACCGAGAGATAGTGCATGGTATATTATTAGATCACGTACAACCTGATCAAGATACAAGTTAACGAAGAGGATGTGGCAGTGTTTTTGAGTTTTATAACATTATTTATTCTTTCAAGTTTTTTAATTTTCTTGATTTTTAATTTTCTTCTGTTTGTAATATTTATGCTGATGTGGCATACTGATTGTGATCTCTCATATGAGTGATAAGTCTCGATTGTTATATGAAATCTCATATTACGCGGGACGACTATGTTTCTACTCTTTATTGTTTATCATGATGAGACAATTATGTATCACGTCAACATTTTCCGTCACTAGAATAATAGAATTATGATCGAGAGACAGTTTGAAATATCACCCGACCACATAGACTCGAGCGAAACCTTTTAACCCACAAAAACACACACACATATATATGTTTCAGTTTATAAAAAAGTTTAAGCCCTAGGGATCTAAACTGTAGTTTACCCTAAGATATATCTTCAAACTATTGCTATGACATTACAATTAGCCAATGTGATCTATAGCATGCATGTATCTCAAATCACTACAAGAAATCAAGCCTTTTCCAGCGCTCAAAATCGTCGCAAACACATATAATAATCGCTGCATTTGATCATTTTCGGCGATTTATAAATCGCTGGAGGTTCACCGAAATCCTAAAGTCATTTTTTATCAATTTCGGCGATTTTCAAAAATCGTCAGAAAAAGCTACTATTTCTGGCGATTTTAGTCTGTCGCAAATGTTAAAAAATTGACAGAAATGGCCTTTTTGTTTACCATTAAAATTGCTAAAAAAAGCTATTCCGGCGATATTAACCGTCAAAAAAAGTTAATAAATCGTCATTAAGTATTTCCAGCGGGTAGGTTTCGCCGCAAAATATTTCCGGGAACAAATTCACAAAAAATATTTCCGGCGAATTTTACTCGCCGGAAAAAGTGTTTCAGAAAATAAATAAAAAAATTCACAAAACAGTATAGAGAAAAAATATTATACACATCAAAGTTTTGCAGGCTTCACAATTTTACCTTACACTATGGATTGCACTAATATTCTTTTTACATACTAAAAAAAGATTCAAAGTCTATAGTAACTTAAATAAAGAACCCAAAATCTATAGTAACTACACTAAGAACTGCACCAAAACTAATCTCAGACTTGTGGGAGGGGAAAAAACAGAGTTGAGCAAGATCATTGAACTTAACAACAAAGTACTCTAAAAAACACATTTACTGGGAGCACCCTGCAAGGATTGAAGAGTATCACAAGAATGCCAAATAAAATTTGCCAATTAACAACAAAATTAATGTAACTACTCAAAAAATGATAGCTACTTAGTTGTCATGTATATTGTGGAAGACTGTACAGTAAGCTATCAACAATTAACATTAGTGCAAAATACATGTTACCTCATAAACTTGACAGTTGCTTACATACGACTTCCAAGGTTAAGGTTCCAATACAATACCACCACGCTTAAGACTGCAATGCAGGACAAAAGCATTTCACAAGGGAGACTACCAAAAAATAATCTACTCTCGCAATAAAATTGAATAAGTTCAAAAGATAGATTCTTATATCTTACTGATCCCGCAGCCACTTGAGTGCCTCTGCATATCTCTACAAGGGAGACTACCAAGTGTATTTACCAAATGCCCCCAATTTCAACTATGGTACTTCAACAGCTTGTGTAGACCAGAAACCAAAAATCATCATCAACTAAACTTGGTTTCAACAAAAGAATCTGAAAAGAACATGTTAGTCTTGCGCGGAAGAAAAGAGCAAAGTGCCATTCATGGTTTTCCCAACATCAATGCACTGTCCTGGAATAGCATTCAAAAGAAAATGAACTCCATAAGTTTTTATTGATAGATAAAACACAGGGAGAATGAGAAATACATCTTTAATTGTTCATTAATTGTTCATCGAGAAGAAGGATATATATGAGCTATTTCCTTCGTGATCCATATATTAAACTTTGAATAAACTGAAGGCAAAAATTGTAAGATATACTTGAAAAAAACAGAGCAGGTTTGTGATATTGAAGAAACTAAATTAATATGTAGCAACTTAATAAGTAAGATGGGGGAAAGATAACCAGATATGGAATTTCACAAAGGATTGGAAGTTTATAGTTCGAAGTGTATAAACAATAGTCAGATGTTTACATAAACAATTATTTGCTTGTTAGTTGTATATACTATCCAACTATATATATATATACAAGTTAACATAAAAAGGGGTGCCACTTAACCAATATGCATGCGCACCCAGCTTCGCAAGAAGACTGCATGTCTTCAAATGTGTATACACACACAATGACATAAGCTAGGGTCCTCATCATAAAAAAAAGGCAGTTGTTGGCGTTTTTGTTTTATAGGCATAATTTGGTGACACTTGATTTGTCAGGCATTCATAAATGGACTATTTGAATAATCTGTTGCCTAGTTAAAATGGTGGAAGTTGGCTTGTCAAAACAGTTTGAGGCACAAGACACTCAAACAGGCACAAGACACTCAAACAGGTACATTAAGCTACAGGATTCACCCTCCCTTTAAGAAAATGATTTGATAGATGTCAACAGTGGGGACCCACATCACTTACCCCTCTTCCTCTCCCCTTGAATAAATTGTTAAGATATGAAAGGCCTCACATATCACGAAGGGTTCTTGCTAGTAAATAAGAAGCAAAGTATTTGTTCTCATAAATAGCTCAGTGTTTACCTCACATCATAATTTGCTTGTATCCATCATCAGTGCTTAGTGGTTATTAGGTGTATTCTGTGTGTACTTCATGTGTCCTTGGGCTATGCCTTTTTCTCTTAATAAAGTCTTACTTTTACTTATAAAAAAAAAAAAAGTTTTCCTCACATTACATATAAATTAGCATGCTATAGTTTTTAATAAAGGTTTAAAAGAACTTTAAAAACAATTTCTGAAAAGTAGAAGCACTT
Organism: Juglans regia; assembly: GCF_001411555.2. Lineage (NCBI taxonomy): Eukaryota > Viridiplantae > Streptophyta > Magnoliopsida > Fagales > Juglandaceae > Juglans > Juglans regia. The sequence continues at coordinate 14,499,634 of NC_049908.1, forward strand.
AAAAATACTAACATGCTTCCATACTTTTTAGTAAAAGAAGCTATAAGGATCGCAAGCGGTCAATAGACGAGCTTAGAGTTCTCTGTTTTAATACCTTATTCTCCCTATAATTATATTAAATGCTGCAAATGACGAGCTTAGAGTTCTCTGTTTTAATACCTCACTTCTCAAGCATGCCCTTAGTCTATATATATATATATATATATATATATATATACATATTCTGAAACTAAATAAATCCAAAACCCTAAACTCACTGCTCCTTAATGCGATGTATGCCCTCAGGAAAATTAAGAAGATAAACCCCATCACCACCGCCACCTCTAGCAACATTATCGCCAACATGCGTGAGGTGGAGCAGAGCTGCACCAACCCTTCATGTTTCTTTTGCAACATGAAAGAGCCAGACTCGTCACTCAGGAGATCGGGAATATTAAACTGCTTCAAGGAAATACCTCTCACAGACAACAGAGAGCATGTTTTGGTGCTCAGCAGTTTATGGCATATTGACATGACTCACCCTGAGTTCCCCTCCCTCGGAATCTGGCATATTGAGCCAACTTCCACAAAGCAAGTTGGCTCAATATGAGAGACTGACTAGATATAAAAGGTTTCAAATACATGTATAGATTCATAAAGAAAAGTAGTTTCCATCTCCAGCAAGAGGAAGGTAAACCCCTAAAAAGAACAACATTTTTTTATAAAAGTGAAAACAATCATATATGAAATATAGAGACATCAAAATAACTGATCCATATATGAAAATTATACACTTATGCTTTCAGGGGATAAAAATAAACTCCAACGTAATGTTTTTTTTTCAAAACGAGCTTCCTTTCCCCGAAAATTGTTTAATCTAGGCAATTGCATCAATGTTTCATATCCCACTATCTTTTATATGGTACTAATAAATATTAGAATATATATAAGATATACTTGCTAAAAAAGCTAAGAAAATCCTATATTACCAACATGGTGCCACTACCATCTGCAATTTTGCAAAAAGACATCATAAACAGATTTCTGGAATCCTTGTGAACCTGGAAAAAAGTTCATTCTTCAAAAAAGAAAAAAGAAATATTAATTGATAAATTAAACACAGATATAAACACAGATAAAACAAAGCCATAAACAAACTAGCGATCACACATATAAACAAAAAACCCAATCTCCAAACATAACTAAAACAAGAAATATTCAAGCAAATATAACAAGAATGAAAAGAACCCATAAATATTTATGCATGGTGAGGAATCATCCTCTAGGCACAAACACATGTATTCATAGGTCATGGCAAGGAATCACACTCTATTATAAAATTCAAGTATATAAGCATGGTGAAGAGTCACCTCTCAGCAAAACTCATGTATGTATATCATTAACAAGACAAGGAATCACCACCTTAGCAAAACTCATTTATGCATATCATTATCAAGGCGAGAAATCACCCTCTTATCAAATCTCATAAAGTTCACAATAGTTCATCATATAAATCTCAGTGGGAACTCACTCCACCCATTCAACTTAGGAACTCACTCTACTCGGTCAACGTGTGAGCTCATTCACCAAATCCAAACCTGAAGACACCACACATGATCAACCCAAGGAATCTCTCTACCCAATCAATCGACTCGAAGACACTGCGCATGATCAACCCGAGAATCTCTCTACCCATGTTATCAAGTGAAACCAATATGAAGACGTTCCACTTTGATCATCATGGAGAATCACTCCTCTCATATGAAAGTCGTGGCAATGTGCCGTAGGAATGGGGCGGGGATTCCTCAACCCGTCCATGATTATCGACACACGATAAGACTCAACTCTCAAAAACCACCACATCATAAATTTCCATAATTCAAACTCATCATCTCAAATTCACAGCCTAAAGATAAACAATAAATGTAATGAAGAAGATATATTATTTTCATGAAGAAAGGGGTGAGGAACAAAATATGCAAAGCATAATCTTACAACAGACTCACAAACATTTGCCCCGCATTTCCAGTATGGTTGCAGGAGCTAACCTACTTGAACAGTATTGGAACTCCTCCTTCCATCACATCCTTTGAGGTCACTTGTGTTCTTGAATACTCGAATGTGCCTAAGGTAGGGCATTCTTTGGGGTGATGACCCATTCTTTCCGTGGTCCACTTGCTGAATTTTATAATTTGCGATTGGAACAAGAGTGTACTCCTCTTTTCTGCTTCGTTGGCTACTCCGGTTGCAACCATCTCTATTGTTCTCTCGAGTCCTAGCTCTTTCGCTAGATTCGGCGTTATAAGAAATCCTAGCTCTTCTGCTAGATTCGGCGTTATAAGAAATTGGTGAGACCTCGCCTTTACCCTACTCTTGACTATCACGCTCTTGGATCATCAGCACGATCCATTATCTTGGCGGTGTTCATCTACGATTTGTCAGCATTCCTCCTCCATCATTGACGCTTCACGTTGCCCTTCCATGAAACAACAAACTGCTTTTATTAGTATGGTTGTCTTTCGTGTAGTCCTCTTTTCTCCCACCATGGTGACAGTATTGGTATTCTAGATGTTGTGATTGAAAGGAGGTAGTTCAAAGGCTACTTATAGTCACGCTCTTGTCCTTAGTTTGACCAAACTACCCTTAATTATAGGGGCCCAAGTCGGTTACTGTGGCTTAAATAAATAAGGAAATTGCTCCCACATGACTTGCTTACTTTCCCATAGAAACTCATCGTTTCCCGGGCTTCCCCATTGCACCTTTACAAATGGTACGGTTTTGGACCGTAGCTTTTATTCTTTCCAGTCTGTAATTCGTATCGTCTTTCCTCATAAGTCAGATTTGGTTGCAATGGAACTAGATTTGGACTAATTATGTAAGGTTGTTAGGTCCCAAAACTTTTCCTCAACCTAGGAAATGTGAAACACGTTGTGGATACCTTCGTATTCCCTTGGTAACACCACTTTGTATGCTATTGGGCCTACCTTCTCCAATATCTGATAAGATCTAATGTATCTTGGTCTTAACTTTCCTCTTAGCCAGAACCTTTTTACCCATTTCATAGGTGATACTTTAAGATACACCCAATCACCTTCTTTAAAGGACAAGTCTCTCCTTCTTACATCGTCATAACTCTTTTGTCTAGCTTGAGTAGTTGCCATTCTTTACAGTATGAGTTCGATTTGCTCTCTCATTTCTTGTACTATCTCTGGCCCTAGCCTCCCGAATATCTTTCCAACACACAGGCTATCTACACTTCCTTCTGTAAAGGGCCTCATATGGGCCATCTGAATAGTCGCCTGGTTACTATTGTTGTAGGGAAACTCAATGACTGGGATGTCGCTTTCACATGAGCCTTTAATGTCCAACACGCATGCCCTTAGCATGTCCTCTAGTGTTTGAATTGTCCTCTTTGACTATCCATTGGTTTGCGGATGATATGCACTACTGAATCTCAACTTAGTATTCATGGCGGCTTGCAGACTCTTCCAAAAGTGGGAAGTGAACCTTGGATCTTGATCTGAGACTATGGTCTTAGGCACTCCATGAACCCTAACTATCTCCTTCTCGGATAATAAAGTTAGCTTACGCAAAGTTCCACGGTAGTAATAGGTAGAAAATGAGCACCCTTGGTCAGTCTACCTATTTTTACCCAAACCACATTTTCATCACTAGCGGTTCGTGGTAGTCTTACCATAAAGTCCATGGCTATATCCTCCCACTTCCATTTTGGAAAAGGTAAGGGCTGCAAGTGTCCTATAGGTTTAATGCTCAGCCCTTACTCGCCTACAATTGGCACATTTTTCAAAGAAATGTGATGTCCCATTTCTTCCCTTCCCACCAGAAATTCTTCTTAAGATCCTGATACATTTTTTTACTTCCAAGATGTATCAAGTATGGCGATGAATGAGCTTCTGGAAGTATTCTTTTCTTAACCTCCAATTCATCGGAACCACTCTTCATCCTTTCTATGACAAGGTTCTGCTCTTGCTAGGACTAAACTGTAAAGGCCCTTTAGCTCTTCGAATTCTCCAATAACTTTAGGTCTTTCTTCTGGTGATCCTTTAGTTTGTTGTAATCTTTCACTCATTCTTGCATCGAGGTGAGAGCTTCTTCTTGAAGTGAATCCTACATCAACAATTGTCTTGTTCCTTCTAGAAGTGAATCTATTTCCGTGGAAGCTCCTACGTCTTTTTATATAGACAAGGTTGGCCCCTCCTGGATGGTACTTGATTTAGCATCAATAATTGCTTATAGTCTACAACCATCTTCTTTATCTCATGTTGAGGTCCTTTTGGGTGAAGAGATGTCTCAAACTCTTGTGATTCATGTACACTTCACAAACTTCTCCATATAAGTAATGTAACTAGATCTTCAAGGCAAGCACCCTCCCTTCTTGCATCAGAATGCATCTTAGTCCATATTGTGATCCTGCTCTATTCTCAAAGAATGGTTTATGTGATTCTGCTAATGCCAATACAGGGGTAGTGCTCAACCTTCGCTTTAGCTCCTAACTCTGCTCACATAACTGGATCCAAAAGAATTTGGAATTCCTTCTAGTCAATGCCGTAAGATGGCTTCACAATTTGGAGAACCCTTCTACAAATCTCCTGTAATAACTAGCTAGTTCCAAGAAACTCTTGACCTCCTGTACTATTGTAGGACCTTTCCATTCCACAACTGCTTCAATCTTACTAGGATCTATCTTGATTCCTTCCCTGGATCTCACATGACTGAGGAACTTAACTTCCCCTAACCAGAACTCACACTTGTTGAGTGTTGCAAACAACCAATGTTCCTTAAGCTTCCCCAGTACTAACCTTAAGTGGTTTCTGTGATCCTCGACATCCTTGGAGTGTACTAGGATGTCATCTATGAACACTATCACAAATGTATCCAAGAATGGTCTTAACACCTTGTTCATGTTTTCCATGAATGGCATCACCGTAAATCAAAATCGCCATACCTAGTCCAAAATATGTTTTTTGGTATGTTGCCTTCTTTGATCCTTAACTAGTCATAACCGGACCAAAGATCAATCTTAGATAATATTGCGGCTCCTTGAAACTGATTGAATAAGTCGTGTATCCTGGGCAAGGGATATCTATTCTTTATGGTTACATTATTCAATTCTCGGTAGTTTATGCACATTCTAAGAATCCCGTATTTCTTCCTAACAAATAGTACTGGTGCTCCCCAAGGCGATATACTTGAGCTGATGAATCCCTTCACTAGTAGTTCTTGTAGTTAGCCCTTTAGTTCTTTTGACTCTGATGGGTCCATTTTATAAGGTGCCTTTTGTCCCGGAACTATTCCAGCTTCCAGCTAAGGTTGATAACTCCACTTCTTTAGAAGGGTGTGGTCCTGGCAACTCCTTGAATACTTCTTGGAATTCATCCACCATTGGTATTCCTAGTACTTCTTTGGGCTCCCTCGGCTTTAGCACTAAGTAAGACTCAGCACTGCTAGCTAAATCCATCTTAGCTTGCAATGATGTAATTATTGATAGCATTGATGATAGTTTATTACCTTGGAATACCCTACCTTCTTTCCCAAACACTTGAAATAATATTGTCCATTGTCGGTAATTAATACTCGCATAATGCCGAAACAATCAATCCATTCCTAGGATAATATCAAATCTCAATAATTTGAACACTATCAAATCTGCCTCCATAATGACTCCACCTATATCAAGTGGGCAACTTGCTGCTATCCTAGTACACGAGACTACTTCTCCAATTGGTAATGCTACGAAGACCTTTTGTTGCATCAGCTCTATCCAAAGGCCACTTTTCCTAGCAAAAGCAGTAGACACGAATGACTGGGATGCACTCAAATCAAATAAAGTACTTGGGTAGTATTTGAACATCCTAACTCGCCCTGAAACAATCGAACAAATTTGGTTGCTGCAACTATGTTCCCAAAAATTAGTATCTAGCTAACTAAGGTTGGGGTTTCCGTACCTGTGATGAAGCTTGCCTCTTGAGTCTTTGAGGCATCCTCATCTACTTGGTCTTAGGGCATACACTCTTGCTTGTACTGACTTTCTTCGGTCTCCCCGTTCTCTAATAGGGCTGGTCCTCTATATTGGAACTGCCTGAGGGTAATCCTTGGCGTAATGCCTTGCTCGTCCACATCTATAGCAAGAGAGTGGAGCCTGGTGACACTCTCCCTCTTGAGAGCTATGGAAATGACCACATACTGGTGCTCTATCTCCCATACGTAGCCCTGGAGTAGTTTGTTGACGTACCCCTATGATCGTCACAAAGTTCTGAGGGGAACCTGAACTGCTTCCTTCTCCAGTAAATGTCCTCCTCTTATGACCAGTCGTAGCGGCCGCTAAACTATGATGCTCGTGTTATGTGATAGATGCCATGTTCAACAACCTTTGAAAATCCTGAATCTAATGATAGACCACTTGCGTCTGTATATGCAACTGTAGTTCATCCTGAAACTGCTCAGTACACATCTCCTCTTTAGAGGTAAGGTGAGGGGCAAACCTTTCGAACTCCATGAACTTAGTAGCATACTATTTGACCGCAGTCTGTCCAAGACGAGATTAGCAAAATCCTTTTATTTATGTTGCCTCATAATGGCATGAAACTATCGATCACCAAGCCCTTTCTTAAACCTTTCCCAATAAATCACCTCCATGGATCCCAACTCCATGACAAGTAGTTGCCTCTTGGAACTCCACCATATCGTTGCTTTCCCTTGGAGCAAATAGCTCGCATACAACACCTTCTAACCCTCCATACAACCATATACTTCAACAATCCTCTCAAATGTAGCAAGGGTTACTGTTGAGAAAGAGAAGAATTGTCATTGTGCCCGACTCTCCTTTCAAGACTAAGGTACTGCACTATATTCATGATCATCCTTACGGTGGACATTCAGGGTATTTGAAAACATATCAGCGTGCTAAGAGGGACTTCTACTGGAGGGAAATGAAAAAGGATATAAAGAAATTGGTCCGAGAGTGTGACATGTGTCAAAAGGTGAAGTATGAAACAAACCCACCAGCAGGACTGCTACAGCCCTTGCCCGTACGTCAACAAGCATGGAAAGACATCTCTATGGATTTCATAGAGGGTTTGCACAAATCCCAAGGTCAGAACGTGATACTAGTGGTGGTTGACAGGTTTACTAAGTACGGTCATTTCATTCCTCTCTCACACCCTTACACAGCTTCTGTGGTAGCTAGTCTTTTTATGAACCATGTTTTTAAATTGCATGGACTTCCTCAGACTATAGTTACTGACCGTGATCCGGTTTTTGTTAGTACTTTTTGGAAGGCATTTTTTTCATTACAGGGAACGAGTCTCAACCACAGTTCAGCGTATCACCCACAGACTGATCGCCAAACGGAGGCCCTAAATAAGTGCGTGGAAGCATATTTGAGGTGTTATGCCGGAATGAAACCACAGAGTTGGGCTCAGTGGTTACCCCTTCCGGAATGGTGGTACAATACTACATATCACACAGCCACTAAACTAACCCCTTTTGAGGCCTTATATGGCTATCCACCCCCACAACTATCGACATACATTCCGGGAACCGCACCGAACAACTCAGTGGATCAGACTCTATGAACCAGACAACAAATCATACAGATTCTGAAAGAGAACTTAGAATTATCCAAGGTTCGAATGAAAACTTATGCAGACAAACACAGATCTGAAAGAACCTTTGAGGTGGGAGATTGGGTGTACCTGAGGCTACAACCCTACCGCCAGAGCTCTATTGCTGCACGACGGAACCTCAAGCTATCCCCTCGTTACTATGGGCCATTTCAGGTGGAGCAAAAATTCGGCCAGGTACCTTATCGTCTACGGTTGCTGACAACTTCGAAGATTCATCCAACCTTCGACGTTTCATGTCTCAAACGGAAGGTTGGAAATCAAATTCAACCCTTGGCCACCCTTCCTCCCGTCAACCATCAAGGAGAACTTCAACCCGAACCGGAAGCCATAAGGGAAAGACGTATGAAGAAGCATGGAGATCGAGCATTGACTGAGGTTTTAATCAAATGGGTCGGAGCCCATGAGGAGGACAACACTTGGGAAGTGTTATGGAAGCTTCAGCAAAAATATCCGCACCTTGTGGGCAAGGTGCTGTGAAGAGAAGAGGAATTGTTAGGAACCCTAGGGAAGAATTGGGAATGAAGAGAAAATTGAGAGAGATCGGGGGAACTGAGTTGCGAACTGAAGTGAAGGGGTCTTAGAAGTGGGGAACTCGAGACGACGTCGTGGAGTCTCTGGAAGAAGCGCAGCATTTAACCAGGGAGAAACGCACCGTTTTATGAAGGAGCATCTTGCCGTTTAATGCTTGGAGTGTAGCTTTGCAATACTTTAATTGTCATGTCGTTTTTTATATAAGTTTACTGATGTTGAGGCCTGTATTAGACGGGGCATTTTAATGATTGTCATCTTTACTTTTTTTTGCTATAGGGCACGTTAGTTTATTCTTAGAGTTTGTTAGGAAATGCAGAAGGACGTGCGTATATGAGGAAGGTGGAAAGGAAAAGAAAAGTATCGAATATTCTGCAAGTCTGATCTGAGAGAAATTTGTAGCTAAATTTATGTATGGAGGTTGGTCCTCCCTCGAAGAAGGACCTCTATCAATGAAAAGTGTGGCTCTAACTCCTTTTATCAAATAGCTTGTATTCATCCATTTCCTCTCACAAACAACCTGCATCCTTATCCATTTATCATTCTGCTTACAACCAACCCACAAGAAGAAGTTAATTAGAAAGATCCTAACAAAACTGATAGTCTCAATATCTTCTTGAATCTTTATAAAGAAACTGAAAAGTCTCAATAGAAGCACAAACACAAGGAGAATGAAAAAGTAGAAAGGGGGAAGAAGTTAGTTCTAGGTCTCATTCAAACTTCTTGGCAAAAAGAACTCCCATATATATACCCATGTATATATTATATCTTGGTAAAAGACCTTTAGATAAGTTTGATGGGATGTTTAGAAAAATATTATTCTTGATTCAAGTTAAAACACTTGTAAATAAGAGGCAAATTAACTGATTATTTGGTGCTAGAAGTCGCTTTCGTTTTTTCAGTTATAGTAGAGTATGATCAGTTGATTAATTTTTTAAATGATTAATCTATAAAGTCATTTAAAATGTGACACATTTAATCAATGTAACTAAAACTAATTTAATAAAATATAATGAGGGCTTTGTGCATAACAAAAATTTAGAATCCTTACATTTAACAAGGAACGGCAGCACTACCAATCCAAAAATGGTCGCACTTTCAAATGCGGAAGGCTCGCTCGCCAGCACATGGAGAGGGGAGAAGCCTTTCTTATTGATGAAGCGTACTAGTTTTGAATATAATTATTTCTAATGCCAAATCTGCAAAAATAAACATGCATTAGCATTTATGTAGTAGTTAATAGGTATTCGTGATAAACGTAGAATTCAAATACATGACGTCAAAACATGTTTTATATTTACTTGAAATTTGGGTTAGGATTCAAACATTTTCTTAAAAAAATACACATTTTCACTATTCGGAGTCAGTTACACATTATTTACAAGCATATAGCACGTAACACAACAGTACTTACTATAGATCCATTATATATAAACAGTGTGTTGGTGTATCAATAAATAGAGTACTTGCGATTAGATTTATTCATTCGAAATTCTAGATTTATGGAAACGTAACTATACGACATTCGACATTTGATACTGATCAGGAATCTAATAGAATTATTTAGAATCAGATATTTTCATCATTAATTTATTCATATAAATTATGTAGAAATTATATTTCTTTTTACGAGAATTATGTAGGAATTATTTACGATCCCGAAAATGTTCTTATTTTTCTCTCTTCGAGTGCATAAGCCTAGCTATTAGAAACAATGAAACTTGAAAAATAGAAAATTATGTGTAACCCATTATAGGGGTGTTACAGGTATTGATCGAAATGCAATGGTATGATCAGTATTTGACCCGGTACAAAACACATACCTTTCCAGTACTGGTCACTATCCCGACACGGTAAATACCAGCCGTAACGGCCGGTACAGAACGGTATTTAAAACTTTGAGTCTCACCCTGGGAGTCTTCCATGTTCCTCCTCTGCATGTCTCTCGTGAGAGCTGCCAGTTGCTACACCACTACTTCAACCTACCTCTTCAAGGCCAAGATCTCAGTTTTTGTCGTCTTAAATTGGGAAACTGTCAATTTCTTATGGGAGGCTAGCCCTTCATGTAGTTGATTCATTCTGGTTCCCTCAGCCATTTTTTTCTTTTTCTTGCTAATCACTACTGGATCCAATCTCTAGTACCACTTTTGTCACACACTCACCTCACTAAATTCTCTATGCGATGGAATATACTCACTTAGAGGTAAGAACCTCCGGAAGGGGGAAAAGACAAAGAAGAAATAACAAAGAGTTTCTTTAATTTTTCAGATACCTTTCTACAGAATGGTCCACACTACTATATAGGTAACATGCTCCAGGGAAGTACTAATTCCGTACCCATCACAAGCACAACTTCTGGTTTAACCATGTCACTTTGTGGTGTTGCCCAGTCATGCTTCCGCTGCACTAATCTGACACTTGTTCTGCTACTTCACACATACTCCCAGCCATAAATCAACTACACAGTGACACCCGTCACCTCAGACTACAGGCCACATCATAACTAATTCGGGACACTGTTCCACAGTTCCCGACGCTACTCACCACGCTCTATGCCCATCAACCACACAACCATCCTTATCTCTACGACACGCCACACAGTGTACCGCTGCACCTCATAGAGTACACTCCACGTGTACTTCCTTCACATACACTACGACCCATCACCACTACGGCATACGAGCCATATGGTATATTACTTCATCACATGGAGTACACTCCATGTGTACTCCCTTCATACACGCTTCGCCACACAGAGTACACTCCACGTGTACTCTTCCCATCCCACATTACGCCAGGAGGGTATATTTTACATATACTCTCTTTATCCCACACTACACCACGAGAGTACACACTCTCTTCCCAATCCACACGACGCCACGCCACCATTACAGCACAGTCCACAACACTACACAGCACACTTCCCAACTATGTCCAACACTTCACATACATATCACATCACATCTTCATACTACACAACAAACTCCACAAATACTAACAGCACAGTCCACAACCTAACTAACCAACCAACATATAACATAAATAAAAAGGGATAGAGGGTTATACCATCGACGGGATAACCCGTGCATTATTCGTTGACCGTCACAGTTGATGACGTCGAAAAGGTCGTACGTGGCAGTTAAACGCACATACGGTGGCTAATCACCTTACATGGTGGCTGTTTAGGCGTTTGGATAGCTAGGTGTGGTCTTGGAAGGGCTCATGGTGGCCTCGCAGTGGCGGTGAAGGGCCGAACACAACGTATCTAGCCGTGTACAATGGCTAGTAGCCACGCATAGTGGCTGTCCACCACATAAAGTCGCGGTTTGGGCTTAGGGTTAGGTTAGGGGAGGTCAAGGGAGGCTGGGGGTGGCCTCATGGTGGCTGGGGTGGCGGAACATGGCGGAGCCATGGGTTTCCAAGGAGGAACCCGTGTGTCTCAAGGCATGGAAATGGAGGGGGAGCTTGGTCATGGCTAGCCATGGAGGAGCTGAGGGAGGTGCGGTGGAGCTTGTGGTGGCATTGGGTTGGCGCTACGGTGGCCGGAGGTGGCAGATCTAGGCCAAACGGGTGGAACCCGTGTGCTAGAGAATGAGGGGGCGTGCGGTTGAGGGAGGCCAAAAGGCTTTGTGGGGAGTTGGGGAAGGGAGGAGGGAGGGAGGTGGTGGTGCTTGGTGGGACAAAAATCGATGCACGGCGGCGCTAGGGCCGTCAGTGGTGGTGAAGCCATGTGAGACCCATTTCGGGAAATGGGCAAGAGGGGGAGAGAAAGGGAGGTTGCCGTGGCTTGGGTTCCATGGAAGGGTTCACAGGTGAGAGGGGAGGCTGTTGGTGGCGGTGCGGTGGCCTAGGTGGCCATGTACGGCGGCACAAGGGTGATAAACCCATGCGTTTCCCCGTGCGAAGAAAGGGGAGAGGGCTATCATGGGTGGTTCTGGCGGTGGCTGGAGATCACCGGTGAGGTGGTGGATCTGCAGTGGTGGCGCGGCATGAGGTGGCACCCAGTGGTGGCCGGTGGCGGAGCTAGGCTGGAGGAGAAGGGATTCGGCTAGGGGGAAGGGGTTTCCGTCGGGTTCAAGGGGAGAGAGAGAAGATAGAGAGGGAAGGGAAAAGAGAGGGAGAAAGAGAGAGGGGTCTAGGTTTTAACTCTAATCCTTTATCTTGGGATCTTCAAAACGATCTAACGGTGGGGAATTAAAACACTGTTTTGAAAATGCATAAACATTAACTTAATTAAAAGAACTGAGAGGAATTGAGGTAGAATATTATTTAAACTAAACTTTAGTTTATAAAATAATATTCCTTCATCATTAATAAAATGATGAAGTTTTATTTAATATCTTTAAAAGAATAAAACCATTTAATTAATTAGAGCTTTCAATATAATTTAAATCTCATAATATTTTAAATAGTTGAAATCATTTTAATAAATTATATTAAAATAATTTTTGACAAATATAATATTTTTGGAGCTCTTCAAAAATATTATAATTGTCTTATTTAATATCAAGCTTAGTTCAATAACACTAGAAATACCCCATATAAATATTTTCTGTGCATTTCAAACATTGAGCGTACTTTATAAGTCACATAATATCTTTAGAAACACGCCATCGAGGTTTGGCATGCATAACGAGGCTCGCAGTCGCTAGAGAGAAAGGGCAGACTGCTACATAATTTCCGTCCTCGGAACTTGCTTACGTCAGAAGGAAAGAGCGGGGTGTTACAGGTATTGAACGAAATGCACCGGTACGACCAGTATTTGACCCGGTACAAAACACATATCTGCCCTGTACTGGTCACTATCCCGACACGGTAAATACCAGCCGTAGCTGCCGGTACAGAACGGTATTTAAAACCTTGAGTCTCACCCTGGGAGTCTTCCATGTTCCTGCTCTGCATGTCTCTCGTGAGAGCTGCCAGTTGCTACACCACTACTTCAACCTGCCTCTTCAAGGCCATGATCTCAATTTTTGTTGTCTTAAATTGGGAAACTGTCGATTTCTTATGGGAGGCTAGTCCTTCATGTTGTTGATTCATTTTGGTTCCCTCAGCCATTTTTTTCTTTTTCTTGTTAATCACTACTGGATCCAATCTCTAGTACCACTTTTGTCACACACTCACCTCACTAAATTCTCTCTGCGATGGAATATACTCACTTAGAGGTGAGAACCTCCAAAAGGGGGAAAAGACAAAGAAGAAATAACAAAGAGTTTCTTTAATTTTTCAGATACCTTTCTACAGAATGGTCCACACTACTGTATAGGTAACATGCTCCAGGGACGTACATAATAACAAGAAAATGTTCATGGCTAACAAACCAAAGGGATAGAAAAGTAAATGGCTACTACAACTAGTTTAGGCCCATGGGCCAAACGGAGAGTCCAAAGGAAAGTAAATGAAACTAACTAAAAGTACTGAACTCAACATTAACCAATTACGTCCATGGGCTAGGCCCACTACTTGGTCCATCTGCTCCAAGCAATCCTGCCCCTAAACCAGCCCGCAATCTCTCTTCTGAACGAACCGAGGTGCAAAGCCGAATTACGATGTGGCATCCTGATGTATGGCCGTAGCAGGCTAATGTACATCAGGATTGGAATTATTAGTACTGTAGTAAACAGCGGCATCAGTATTTTGAAAAATGTATGTAAACTGGATGCAGTCTCTGGATCGGAGAGTAAAAAATGTCCATAAATGAAAGCTTCCACGGTAAGACTCACAGATAGATAAATGGAAGCTAGCCCGAAAAGAAACGCCATCATCACTGTGTTAATTCCCCCATCAAAACTCCTTTCATCGTAAGGCGAGGAAATGATTCGAAGGAAACAAAGAACTGATATCGTTGAAAGGCAGAAGGAGACTGAGTTCGCGATGGACAGACCACTATATTGAAGAAGTTTAATTTGTTTTTGCGAGTTAGTTTCGTTTATTTGGAAATCCAGTTTGGGTGAGGAGGAGAAAGCAACGGCGACAAAGACACCCGTTGCAACCGGGCAAGCCAGTGCGGAAATGTTAATCAGCCACTGTCTGCCTTCTTTGACAAGCTCCTTATGTGATTTGGTGAAGACCTCCCTTGGCGTTTTTCCCGCCTTATTGCAAAGAAAAGGGTAACTTTCTGGCATGGATTTTTGTACAAGCTGCATTGATTAAAAGGGAGCTAAAATATTATGATTGTTGGGATACGATTGTAAGAAGTATACAACATAAATCTCTTTTCAAACATAAATTAAGAAAAATAAAACAATCAAGCCTAGCTAGGATCGAATATATTTGACCCTGTACGTACCTCAAACCATTTGATTTCCCAATTCATTTGGAATGCTGGTCCACTAACTGGCCAAGGATTAGAATTTGCCACCGTCGCAGCCAAATGCAGTGCAGTATTCCCATCTTTGTCCACTTCCCAAAACACACTGTCATGAATAATATTCTTCCTCTTCTTGTCGAGTAAGAGCTCATATATGTGAGGTTGCTTATGCTCCACAGACAATAACACTATATTCTTCATATTAGAATCCACCTCATACACAGCCTCAGGAGAAATTTCGAGGATCTTCTCAACCATTTCAGTAATACCATGCTTTGTTGCAATCAGTATGGGTGCCTCCCTTGCCATTGAAACTAAACCACAGAGTCATTATTAAATACACAGAAATGATAAATGCACATACCCGTACATAGGCAATGTGCATACTGCGCATGCATGGGCTGGATTGATTTTAACTGTGATGACATTAGCACAGTCAATATATATAATAAGGGTCAACTCATATGAACGCTCGTTCTATTGAAATTTCAAAATAAAGAAACTTGCTGCTAAGCTGCACAACAGGTCCCTTTAATTTGGTTTATTTTGATGCTATACAGAGTTTCTAGGTTATTTTCCTCATCTTTATTTGCTCCATTCATACACAAAACTTATCGTATGATTTATTCTTTAATTTTATATGTCCTATCATGACTACAAGAAATCTTACTTTGTATAGAGAGATATTTATAACTTACAATTGAGCTCATCATAAACAAATGAGTAATATATATGATGTTTTAGGATATAATGTTTCTATTTTAGTTGTACTTAATCTTTGTATTATTGTACATAATCCGGATTAGAATCCGGAATTCCGTGTGCAATAACATGCCTTGGTCGTTAACTATACGCATGTAATAAATGTCATGTCATATATATTATGTACGTAGTCAATAATAAGCATATACATCATGTGATCCTTTTTTTCTGCATAATTAATTAGTAGATAAAAAAAACGTTTTACATCGTCATTCAACAAAATTAAGAAGGATAAGGAAAAGGAATTAAATAAGAAGGATAAGGAAATACCCATTTCACCATCTTGATCTAATTCATATGCTGAAATACGTTCTAAAAGTTTGTTTTTGACTTTAGCGGTCAATTTGCGCTTCAGTTTATCTCTTGGATATCCTGTGACGAAGAAAAAACCTTATAAACATAACACACAAATCTTACAAATTAATGACAAATGAATGCACATTATACAGTACACCCGTGTATAGTTTTTTACACATTATGAGATTTAAATGAATTATATTAAATTATTGTTATATGGATGGAAGAAAACAATTACTGGCTAGTCTCCAATGTCCGTATAGGAAGAATTAAAGCGTGTAAGCCTGCAGCTTCGTTAGCAATTTAATTCCATACTCCAGTATACAATTCACTTGATAAATATAATGATAAGCTTAATTAATAATGATAAGCTTTCTCTATCCTTTATTGATTTACTTATTTATTTATCTTTATAAATCGAGAGAGTACCGGTCAATTAGACACGTTACCCAAGATACAATTTAAAGAAGGATAGCAGCATTATCAATCTAAAATTTCAACTTGCAGGTGGTGGTGGGGACAAACTAATATTTTTTTTCCGGTGTCAAGACACGAGATGGAAGGTACTATGCAAGGACTGATTAAAGCAATGAACCTGTATTAAGGCAAGACGACGTGGTAAGGATGAACATGAACATATTCGAATTTGTAAGGAGGGGAGATTCTGACCAGCCTCTCATTTTTTCCTTCCAATTGGTCATGAGTCTCGTTTTTATATTTTAAATCTTAAATTTATGTTTTAAATTTAGTAGATGATTTTCAAAACAAGCCGAGTATTTTAAAATCTTCAAAATATTTAAAATGTCTAAAACTATTTTAAATGGGATATTTTTGGTGTTATTGGGTCAAGCCTAAATTTAAAGTAAGTCTCTTTATATTTTTGGAACCCCAAAAATAATATAGTTTTAGAAAATTATTTTTATTTAAATGATTTTATTTTTTTAGGAATATTATTTAATATTCATTATTTTATTTATGTTAAAAACTCTACTTATTTAGATAATTTTATTTCATTTAAAAATATTTATTAAACTTCATTATTTTATTTATAGTGAACAAAATATTATTTTGGGACATAGAAAACAAAGTTCACTCTATAAATATAGTCTCATTTCATTTTAGTTTCAGTTTTTTACTTTTTTTTATTTAGTTTATTTTCATTCTCTTTGTGTTTAATCTCCACTGTTGGATTTAGGTTATGAACCCTTAGATGTAGGGTAAGGATTAAAGAGTAATTCTATATACAACAGTGAAGTGTATAAACATCGCGTAATCACTTTGAAAAAGAGTAGGATCCACTATTAAAAAATAAATTTTTTTATGTGCATTCCATGTTTTATTCATTTTTTTCAAAGTGATTACGCGATGGTTGCATAATTCATGGTTGTAAATATGTTTTCTAAGGATTAAAACCCTATAATACCTTTTCATTCCTCTCACCTCCCACCAGCATCATCCCCCTCCCTACCTGATCTCAACTCCCCAGCACGTATCCACCGCAACCCAGCCCGCGCAGCCGCCATCGTTATCGGTAGTACCCCCCTCCGCGAGCACGTAGTCACCGGCCAACCACCCCTTCTCTCTCTCTCTCTCTCTCTCCTTCTCTGTTTCTCTCAACCCAGGGCCACAGCCCCTGCTCTTCTTGCCCCGACACTAGCCACCTCCACCATCAAGCCTCGCCGCGACCACTACCTCCTTTCTCTCTCTGTCCACCATCATATGTCTTAGCCTCTAAACGACCCTCCCCTATGTATCTCTCATCTCCCGTCCACAACCTCTGTGGTTTCCAGTGCCATCGCAAACCACTGCACGAAAAACCCAGCTCAACCGAGCCTCGTTGCACCCTGCTGAAACACCCACTTTCATATATATATTTCTATCTACTTTTCAATGAGGCAGAGCCTCTCTTTTATACAAGGAGTCTACAAGGAATATAATGTATAACAGAATTGGCAGGGGTGTGCACAGAGGCACGTACATGGTCAATGCTACAGACAAAAGAGAACATCAAGGTACATTGCTGGTAGCACTACAACGGATGATTTGCTGCAGAGGTAAATATTCTGGGTGGTGCTCGTGAGTCCTCATGGTTTTGCTCTGCTGTGTAAACGTCTTCATTACGTTGCTCTGCATTATGTTTTCCATGGGCTGCATGCATTACGTGAACAGACCCCCTCAAGTCAAGCGGCAGAGATCTTAAGCGTAAACTTGAACACAACAATAGAAAACGGGCAGCTGACAAAGGTATGGTGAGAGCATCGGCTAGTGGGTCCTTGCCCGAGATAAAAGATACAGTATGGGACTTGTTGAGGACTCTATGCCGAACAAAATGGAAGTCTATCTCGACATGCTTGGTTCGGGCATGGAACACCGGATTGGATGACAAGTAGGTAGCCCCTAGATTATCACAATGAAGCACTGGTGCCTCGGTAAGATTTATTCCAAGGTCCCTACATAAGTGTTGTACCCAAATGATTTCTGCAGTCGCATTTGCCACTGCCTTGAACTCGGCTTCTGTCCATGAGCATGCAACTGTAGGTTGCTTCTTAGATGACCATGAGATGAGGTTCAAACCAGAGTATATGAGGTAGGCGCTTGTGGATAGTCTGTCATCGGGGCATCCTGCCCAATCGGCATCAGTGTATGCCGTGAGATTCATAGTGGGTGACTTAGAGAATAGAAGACCAAGCTGAGGAGTGTGTCTGAGATATCTCAAGATCCTTTTAACGGCTTGCCAGTGTGGTATTCTTGGTGCATGCATGTACTGACATACCTTACTCACTGCAAAGGCTAAGTCCGGGCGTGTGAAGGAGAGGTACTGCAAAGATCCCACTGTACTGCGATACAAAGATGGATCTTCAAATAAGTTGCCACAGTGAAGACTTAATATCTCGGTTGTGGCCATTGGTGTTTTAACTGGTTTTGCCGAGGACATGTTTGTGCGCTGTAACAAGTCTGCAATATACTTCTTCTGGGTGAGCATGAGACCATCACTGGTGTGAGTTGCTTCAATGCCAAGGAAAAAGTGTAAAGTGCCGAGATCAGTGATGGGAAATTCAGCTCGTAAGGAACAAAGAAGTTCTTGAATGAGCATCATTTTGGACCCTGTAATGAGTAGATCATCTACATACACAAGCACATAAAGTGAGTTTTCTCCAGAAATTCTAGTGAAAAGAGATGTATCGGCAGTTGAAATTTTGAAACCAAGGTCAAGTAGTTTCTGACTAAGCCGAGAGTACCAAGCTCTTGGAGATTGTTTCAAGCCATAGATGGCTTTTTGGAGCTTGCAAACATGGTTTGGAAATTGAGGGTGTGCAAAACCAGGGGGTTGAGCCATGAAAACAGTTTCCGAGAGTGGTCCGTGGAGAAAAGAATTTTGTACATCATATTGATGCATGAGCCATCCATTTGTGACTACAAGTGAGAGAACCAAACGAATTGTTGTTGTCTTGACCACGAGGCTGAAGGTTTCTATATAGTCCACTCCAGATTGCTGCAAGAACCCCTTTGCCACGAGTCAAGCTTTTCGACGCTCAATTGTGCCATCTGCTAGATGCTTAGTTCTGAAAACCCACTTACAAGAGACAATGTTAGAAGCCTGAGATGCAGGAACAAGGGTCCATGTGGAGTTAGAAAGCAAGGCATTAAATTCCTTGGTCATGGCAGACCTCCATTCTGAGTGCTTTTGCGTAGTAGAGAAGCACGATGGGTTTTCTAGAACTGTAGTGACTACGTGAGCTTGTTTTTGGACTTGTGGTGGAGGCCAACTTACAGTTCCATCTGTAAGGAGACGTGGGCTAGCAGAACCTGTTTGTGAGCGAGTAATAACTGATCATGCATGCTGCAATGCAACTGGTGCATTTTGATTAGAAAGAACAGAGGTAGGGGGAGAAGGTGAGATGGGGATTGGGCCTAAAATGGAAGGAGAAGAAATGGACTGACCCAAGGGAGAGGTGAGAATAGGAAAAGGTAGATGAGTGGGTTCGGATTGGGTATTGGGCTGAGGTAGATGAGCAAAGGAAAAATGAATTTCATTGTACCGGACATCTTTGGAAATGTAAATACGTTGTGTGGGTATGTGGTAGCAAATGGACCCTTGATGGGCCGGGCTTAAACCGAAGTAAACACATTGAACAGCCCTATAATCAAACTTGTGTTGATTAAAGGGTTATGTGAGCGGCCAGCAGGCCGAACCAAAGACACGTAGAAAATGAAGTTTAGGTTCGGTTTTGTGTAACTTACAAAAGGGAGATGTATTTGCAAGAGACGTTGATGGGAGAATGTTTATGAGTCTCACGGCATGCTGGAAAGCATAAGGCCAGAATTGTAAAGGCACAGATGCATGTGCAAGAAGAGCTAAGCCAAAGTCTACAATATGTCGATACTTCCTTTCCACTATGCCATTTTGAGTGTGGGCATGTGGACAGGTTACTTGATGCTTAATACCAGAAGTAGCTAGAGTTTGACTGAAGGATCTAAACTCACCACCCCAGTCCGTTTGCAGTTATTTAATTTTGGTGTTGTATTGTAATTCAACGTGAGCTTTAAATTTAATGAATGTGGGTAAGGCTTGAGATTTATTTTGCAATGGAAACAACCATGTATATCTGGAAAAATCATCAACAAATGACAAATAAAACTTGAAACCTTCATTAGATATGTGAGGGGAAGGACCCCAAAGATCACTAAAAATAAGTTCAAAAGGTTTTGAAGAGTGATTTAAACGCATAGGAGCAGGTGCACGATGGTGTTTAGCCATCGCACAAGCATTACAGAAATGAGATAAAGACAATGGATCAAATGGAATGCCATGTTGACAAAGAATTGATTGAACATGTTTAATGGAGGGGTGACCAAGTCTTGAATGCCATAAAGAAACAGATGGAGAGTCGATGGAAACTGTGCTGGATAAGGCTTGAGGAGGCGAGTGTGAGAACGCGTACAGGCCATTAGTGGCCTTCCCTTGAAGGAGGGTGCTCCCCGTGGCGCAGTCCTTAACAAAAAAAGAGTCAGAGTGAAATTGAAAATAAACATGGTTATCGAGACAAAACTGTCTAACTGAGATCAGATTCTTTTTAAAGGAGGGAACACACAGAAGTTTATTCAAGAGAAAGGTTGAAGATGGAGAAGAGAAAGTAGCACAACCCGAATGAGAGATGGTGACTGGAGATCCATCTCCAACATGAAGTTGTTCATCACCAATATGCTATGCAGCATGAAGATTCAGATTACTCAGCTCACTTGTAACGTGGTTTGTTGCTGCCATGTCAAGATACCAGGCATTGTCTGTTTGATAGTTGGAAGAGCTGTAATGGGCGGAAGGTGGAGTAGCCGATGTGTAGGCTTGGTTGAACCAATAGAGACAGTTGAGTGCAATATTGCCAAGTCTGTTACACACTTGGCAAATGGGACGAGTGTCAGTGAGTGTAGAAGATGGAGCAGATTGAGTGTTACCTGAGTAGCCATTTGAGATGCGACCCCCTCGATTTCGACCTCCACAGCCTCGGTTAAAATTTTGATGACCACGGCCACTACCACGCGCATATGAAAGAACAGGGGAAGACCTGGCTGAGAAATTAGCAGAGGTTTCCTGAGGAGAGAAAAGAGAGATATTTGCAGCATGATGCTGCATACGAGCCTCGTGAGCCAAGAGGTGACCAAATAATTCATCTGTGGAGATAGGATCTAGTCTGGTGGTGATAGAGGACACGAGGGGATCATAATCTGGGCCAAGACCAGCAAGTAAGTAGGGAGCAAATTCATTTGAAGGTAAGGGACGGCCAGCGGTAGCCATGGTGTCAGCGAGGGTCATTGCTTTCCGAAAGTAAGTGGATATTGGGTCTGAGCCCTTTTTAAGAGATGCTAGTTGAAACTGGGTTTGAATTAAAAGAGCCTGGGAGGCAGATGCATATGTAGACTCAAGTGAGAGCCACACATCACGTGCAGAAGTGCTGCCTACAACTTGAGCAATGATAGGCTTAGAGAGGGAGGAGATCAAAGCAGACATAACCAGTTGGTCATGTTGAAGCCAAAGATTGTAAGCTGCATTAAAGGAACCATCGACAAGTTTGGCTGGGGGTGCTGGATGAGTGCCATCAACAAACTTAAATAGCTTTTGACCTCGTAGGTAGGGAACGATTTGAACTTTCCAAAGGAGGTAGTTTTCTGGGGTAAGTTTTACAGAGATGATATGGGCTAGACTTGGCAAGGAAAGGGACGTGGTTGATGAGTTAGAAATGGATGAAGAAGATGAGGATTTTGAGGATTTGGTCATGGTGGACGATTAGTCTGAAAAATGCTCTGATACCATGCTGAAACACCCACTTTCATATATATATATATATATATATATATTTCTATCTACTTTACAATGAGGCAGAGTCTCTCTTTTATACAAGGAGTCTTCAAGGAATATTCTGTATAACAGAATTGGCAGGGGTGTGCACAGAGGCACGTACATGGTCAGTGCTACAGACAAAAGAGAACGTCAAGGTACATTGCTGGTAGCACTACAACGGATGATTTGCTGCAGAGGTAAATATTCTGGGTGGTGCTCGTGAGTCCTCATGGTTTTGCTCTGCTGTGTAAACGTCTTCATTACGTTGCTCTGCATTATGTTTTGCATGGGCTGCATGCATTACGTGAACACACCCTTACGCCACCGTTGTCACCCAGCTCAGCCACAACGCCTCCGACAGCCCCTCCGTATCTCACCCATCGGTTTAGCCCCTTGCAGAACCTCTCAACTTCTCCCTCCACCTCACGGCCTTGCCGCCACCACCCACAGCAACACCACCACCAGACACGACCCCAACCCCTGCCACCACCTAGCTCCTGCACCTTATCACCCTCTATTGCCCAGTCGAAACAGAGCAAGTTTCCTTGTTCCTCCGCCAAGCTCTGCCACAAACAGCCACCTCCCAACCACTGGACTCTCCTCAATCATAGGAGCCCTGCCCATACCCTGCTCTCCACCATTCCATCCACAGTCAGATTACCAAACACACGAAGCTTTCCACTGTGCACCTCCACAAATCCCAGCCCATATTTTTAAGGTCACGACAGTGACCACCAAGCCTCAACTCAGCCCCTCCTTCCACCTATGTAGCCATGCACCACACGGCACTACTTCGAGATGTGGTAGAATTTATATCTCCATATCTTGATCAATATTATGCTTGTGAAATGTGTTATGTTTATGTGGACTGCACATGGTGTAGTTGTGATGTGGCATGTGTATTGTAAAGTGATGGAGATTAATGGACAGTTTATGATAGGATTGTGTTAGTTTGTCGTATGCTGAGTTAAGTGATAGTGATATATGGATTGAGTATGAGTATGAGTACGAGCATGAATTTCCAAGATATTTCAGTTTGTGTTTTCTGAACTTGGTGGATTGTGTTTAAATGGAGCAACAATCAAGTTAGTAACTTACTTTATAAATTAGATTATGCATATGGAAGTGTAAAGTGGAATACTATGAATTGATGCTAAATATTTGAGCAATGTAATGGTTGGACTGTTTGTATTTGATAGATTTAATATTTAATCTTTAACTTCAGTTATATTGGATGTGTGAGGACGGAAGTGATTTCTAAGTGCATGATTATGTTTGAGTTGGACTATGTTTATAATTGAGTTGCATTGAGATGCTTGAGGTGAAAATATGATGTTTGGATGGATTATCTTGAAGTGTTGGGATGAGATGATGGAATTGTAGTGGAGTTGAAAAACATGATGATAATGCTGGTTGTTAAATGGACATATTTGTTTATATTAAATATATTGAGTATGAATGGAGCTTGTTAAAACAAATTAATGCTTTAAATCGATTGCATATTGATCTTAGGTGATAAAAAGGATAGGAAATTGATTGGTTTCATATATTGGACAGATTTATATACTTTGAATGTATTATGTATGGATGGCGTTTGTCAGAACAAGTGGATACTTAGATGGATTATATGTTGATTTTAGGTAATAAGAGGGGAATGACACGTGTATGTTTGGTAGATTATGTATGGAGAAATGGTATTGTAACTCTAGTTGAAATTCATGGTGAGGTGGGATTGAGTTGTGGACTTGTCAGTGATGGTTTGAGGATTTAAGTGAGGCATATGAGCTCACTTTATTAGTTAGAAAATGAAGTTGGGTTTCTAGATTCGTAGTTTAGGCCTAAGAGTTATGGCAAGGGTTATGCTTTTTAAGGAATTAATGATGATTTGTATAAGTCCAATAAAAGGGTGTCAAGAGTGCCTAGAGGTGAAATTGTACAATCAAGAAGGTCATGAAGATTTATACAAGTAAGTAGTTGATGAAGTTATTTGGATATAACTAGTTTAAGTGAAAGGAAGTTAAGTAAAGAATCAAATGAAGGTTAAGCCCCATGGAAGAGAAGGAACTATGAGTTAGAGTATTTTAAATATGTCAATTCTATGTTTAATGTTCTCTTGTAAATAGAATAGAAATGATGGAAAGTTATGTATGCATGTAGGTTGCCATCGGACACGCATATGAATAGACTACATGAAAAATAAATAGTATGGAGTTCAAGTAAGTATTATACTCATACACTTCTAGAGTTTTCTAAAAGGTATGAAATGAAAAAGAAATGTTTTATTTATGAAAAGGAAATAAAATGTTTTTATGATAAAAATGTTCTTTTATGAAATGAAAGGAAATGAAATGTTTTTCTAGCATGAAAGTACTTTCTGAATCTATGCTAAAGTATTAATGTTCAAATACATGTATGTAATGGCCGACTTTGGTAGCCCCTTTTTATGCACCCATAGAATAGTTGTATGCATGTGAATGGATGATATATGTAGTATGTATTGTATTTATGTTCCATGAAATGAAATGATGAGTTTTTGCTTTATATTATGAAATGATATTTTATGAGATGTAATGGACTGATGAATGGAAAGAATGAAAAGAAAATGACTGAAATGAATGAATGAAATGATAGAAAAGGAAATGAATGAACGTTTTAATGTATGAAAATAAGTAACGGCTATGACTGAATGAATGAAAGATGGTACTAATGGACTGGGCGGATTGCAAGTACGGGTAAGTAATACTAAAAGTGCACCCAGTGCTACCCCTAACTGAAAAGGGTTCCCAACCTGTGGCCACGGGCGGAATCCGGGTTCAAAAGACCGCTAATCCCAAGACACGGGGTGTAACAGTATGAACCGGCCAGAGGAAAAGTGAAAAGAGTAATTAAATGTTATGAATGATTTAGTTTCTTTATAAATGAATGTACAATGTGTGAGAAATGTTTTATGAGAAATGAAGACATTTTTAAAGAAAAATCTCACCTTGTAATGTTTTCAAAGGGAATAAATGATTTATGTAAAGTATGTATATGAATGTCAAACGCATGAATGAAAGCCTATGTTAGTATATTTTTACAGTATGAAGTAATGCATACTGAGTATTTGACTTATTTTGTTTTTATGTATGTCCCTCCCCCTCTCATGAACAAAATGAATAAGAAGCATCAAGACAGACATAGCCCAAGGAAGAGGTTACAGAAGTCTAGGCATTTTATGTAACGTTTGAAACCAGTTTTGTAAAAGGATTTTATATTTTTAATTAAATAAATTTGCTAAAACTCTCTTTCAGATTTATAAAGTGTATTTTAATTTTTAAGTATGGAATCTTTTTTATCCTGGGAAGGGAAACAAAAGCTTTTAAAAAATTCAGTAATTCCCTTCTCCTTTTTCTAAATTTATTTTTTAGAGTCCCACCACAAGGACATACGTTACATATCATATATATCATACACAGATGAGTAATATATTTAATGTTTTATGGTATAATGTTTCTATTTTTGTTGTATTTAATCTTTGTGTTATTGTACATAATTCTGATTAGAATCCGGAATCCCATGTGCAATAACAAGTCTTGTTCGTTAACTATAAGTGTCATATCATATATATATATATATATATAATGTAGTCAATAATAAGTAGATAAGGAAAGCGTCTTACATCGTCATTCAACAAAATTCTTTGGGACATCCCTCAGTAGTTTTATGGGTTGATGAAAAAAAATCAAGTAAGAAGGATAAGGAAATACCCAATTCGCTAGTACTCCCATCGGTTGGGCATTTCCGCTTTTGATCCCCCGCCATCTCAGGCCCAATGATCATGTTGGGGTCCATTTCATCATCTAATTCAAATGCTGAAATACGTTCTAAAAGGTCGATCATGGCTTCAGCGGCCAATTTGTGCTTCTGTTCATCTCTTAGATATCCTGTGATGCAGGAAAAACCTTATGAACATAACACACAAATCTTACAAATTAATGACAGATGGATGCACATTGTATACAGGTATATTGTACAGTACACCCGTGTATGCTTTTTAACACATTATGAGATTTAAATGAATTATATTAAATTATTGTTATATGGATGGAATAAACCAATTACTGGCTAGTCTCCAATGTTCGTATAGGAAGAATTAAAGAGTGTGAGCCTGCTGCTTCGTTAGCAACTTAATTCCATACTCCAGTACACAATTCACTTGATAAATATAATTGAGACAAGAATGTAACACCTTGCTTCGGTGTATATAAATAATTCATTGTAATACCTAAGAAAAAAAAAGTTTGTCCAAAGTTCTACCATTACAAGAAGGACATATGCGATATTTAAAGATTAATTAATAATAATAAGCTTTCTCGATCCTTTATTGATTCTCTTATTTATTTGTCTTTATAAATCGAGAGTACTGGTAACTTGTCAAAACAAAA